>NC_090274.1:132755954-133056409 GCF_040414725.1 Anabrus simplex
ATACTGGAGTTGATTCCTCCGCGACCAATCACATGGGGAGACCTGTAGCAATAATCCAATGCGTCTAAAACTTTGATCATTTGCATACCTATATGGCATCGTTCCATATCTTGAAAATCAACACAAACGACCAATGCCTTCATGGTGTTGCAATTTCCATTTTCTTAAGTGTATGTTTAATTCCATCACCAACAAAAGAAAGGAACTACGTTGTTTTCCGAAAATAATTATTTCTCTAATCCCTCATTAAATACATCAGTTGTCTTAAGTGCATAATAATTATAAGAGGCCATATATCAAATGGTAAAAAAAATTAAATTTTTCAGCAATGCACTTTATTAACAATTTAGATTTTTCTTCCTCTCAACTGACAGATTCAATTAAGCATTTCAATTTCAGCATGTGCCTGGAGGGCTGCTGACATTGCAGTTCAAATCCACAACCTCCTAAATTCAACATAAAAGCTACACTTAGGCAACTCACACTTTGTACTGCCAGTGAAGTTAATTGAAATTTTTGTATAACATCTCACCTTCATTGCATACATTTTTTTATATCAAGCTTAATGATTTAAAGAAAAATTGTTTCACCTTGTACCATCACAGATATGTCTAGAAGTGGGAGGAAAGCGACCGCTGCTCAGCCCGAAGGCCTACAGGTTACTTCATTCTGGTTCCGAATTTACTTCAAATATCTAAGATGAAATTCTAAAAGAATTCAATTATATAAAGTCCACTTGTTCAATACACTTCTGCCATTTAATGTATGATCTGTTTAAAAAGTTACATAGTTGTTTGAAAAACTATGCAACACAACATCGGAACGGTCGCCAGTCAGTATGGAGGTCAACACCGACCCAACCTGATCTATATAAACATAGGGCTGGAGGAAAGAGGACATGCTAGCTATACTTGTAATCTCCGTGAGGCAATATAAGATTTTTCAAAAATTTCACTCCGTTTCCAGAAACATGAAAAACTAGAACAACATCTAACTGTCTTCACAATACTTTAAGTACTTCCTCCAGCCAACCAATATTGTATTAAATATGGTTGGACCAATACTTACAACTAAATTCATCCAAGTTTGAATCCACATACATTTTTAACAGATTTCCATTGTATTTTTTAGTGTGTTTTTAATACTGAAGCCATGTACATTTTAAACATAAACTTCCATTGTATTTGTTGATTGTATTTTACCTCAGATTTTTTATGTATCACTGTTTTTGTTATATGTCTTTCTTCGTTATTTTAGCTGATGAAGACCTCTAGGCTAGGTCGAAACCTGTCCTAGGCGTTTTTTTAAACAACTACGTAACTTTTCAAACAAACAATTTATTAAATGGCAGAAGTGTACTGAACAGGTGGACTTTATATAATCAAATCCTTTAGAATTTCATCTTATATTACAAGGTGTCATGTAGTCAGCGCGGCGAATCCTCTCGGCTGATTCAGACATATAAAATGGGGCTCATGCCTGGGGCTAGGTACACCTCTCAATTCATATGATAATAAGCATGGCATGCGATGATCTCCCAAATGCTGGTGATACATTTACATTATCAGGAGGATAAGTTTGTGTCAGGACTTAGGCTGAGAGGAAATAAGAACTGTCCCTGCATCCTCATTCTGTCGGTTCCTCTTCCCTCATTAATCTGTCAATGTTTCTCATTATGTCTTAAAATTGCTCTCATTTCTCAAAAAGAAAACCATACTCTTCAATGTTGGCTCAGTTGAATGTAACTTAAAAGCTCTTTAGTGTATCAAACACAAAAGTTAAATATAAATATTACACTATGACATACCTGTAAAAAACATTATTAACCTTTTCACTAACGAGTTTTGATGACCAGCCAAACCCTCTGGGCCAGTTTTTTTTTTATGGAAGAAGCACTTTTATAGAAAAATTGTTACTGATACTATGAATGGAACGGATATCATCTCCTTAGCCCCGCAGCCAAATATGGGTTTGGGGACGAAGTGAGATTATACTTTACAGCATATTTTTACAGCCAGATGCCCTTTCCGATGCAAAGCTCAGTTGAGAAGATAATGAATATGAAATGAATGCAGGTCCGTGAAATTGGGTAAGACTGAGCTCGATAGCTGCAGTCGCTTAAGTGCGGCCAGTATCCAGTAATTGGGAGATAGTGGGTTTGAACCCCACTGTCGGCAGCCCTGAAGATGGTTTTCCGTGGTTTCCCATTTTCACACCAAGCAAATTCTGGGGCTGTACCTTAATTAAGGCCACAGTCGCTTCCTTCCCATTCGTAGGCCTTTCCTATCCCATCGTTGCCATAAGACCTGTCTGTGTCGGTATGACGTAAAGCAAATAGCAAAAAAAAAATTTGGGTAAGGAAGTGGAAGGGACCGTCCCGGCATTTACTTGGGAGTGCAAAAGGGAGAGCACAAAAAAATGATATTATAACTGAAATATAATATAAAATTGTTGATCCAAGAACTGATATTAAAATCATTAACATTTAGTGAAGGAAGAATTCATCTGAGCAGGAGGTGACTTTGTCTCGCACTTTCTTGCAGTTCAATATCGACACCTAGATATTCTCCATATTTGTTATCAAAATATAGCTCTCCAGAATCACTATTTATGAGGAAGCATTCAATTTCTTTGTCAACAAGAGATGAATGTATACTTCAACACGCCCTGATGGCTAAACATTAGCATGAAAGATGTTACACTCCAACGAAGCTGATCACTTTCAAAACACCCAAAATTGAGTGGTATATCTACCGTACAGAATGTGATTGAGCATTTCCATGGAATTTCAAACCATAACATATATGAGATCGGTGTCAATAACGTATATAAACGGGTTTGGTGTTGAGTGGGTTAAACAAGGAAAAGTTTAATAGTTCAATAGTGTATTTAACAATACAGCACTGCAGGCTTAAGTTAAAACATGACCTGCTATGAAATTTACTTGTGATGAATAATACGTCTAGTACCTGCTATACTTAAAAACAGTATTCTTTAAAAATTTATGTTGATAAATTTGCTGCCAATATAAAAAGGCATAAAATCAATACCATTATGAAACAATTAGGAATATCATAATCTGATGATGCTTATTGTTTAAAGGGACCTAACATCTAGTTCATCAGCCCCTAATGATATGATGTAACAGAACCCCATGGCACTACAGCCCTTGAATGGCCTTGGCCTACCAAGTGACTGCTGCTCAGCCTGAAGGCCTGCAGATTACAAGGTGTCATGTGGTCAGCACGACGAATCCTCTCGGCCATTTTTCTTGGCTTTCTAGACCGGGGTCGCCATCTCACCGTCAGATAGCTCCTCAATTCTAATCACGTAGGCTGAGTGGACCTTGAACAAGCCCTCAGGTCCAGGTAAAAATCCCTGATCTGGCCAGGAATCGAACCCGGAGCTCCAGGTAAGAGGCAGGCATGCTACCCCTACACCATGGAGCCGGGAATCATTATGAAATTATAATAATCAATGGAACTAATTTGCAATGCTGTATTTTCTGATACAATGATAGACAATATATATCACAATGGAATAAGGCACTGCCTTAAAGTATGGTGGTATATATCACTCAAGTCAGAAGTTAAAATAACACATTAAAATACACAAAAATAAACCAAAATAGCGTCAATGGAATAAAAGCGTGGTTAAAAATAAAATAAAAAGTAATAGAAAATATACTTTTATACATGGTAAAAGAGCCCTCATAAAACGGATGACGAGGTCTGTTGATTGCTCATCATCAATACCACAATTTCTGAGAGAGTAAGACAAAGATCAATCACTGCACCCTACCTCACTTGGTTTTGAAACAGCCCCTACTTGCTTGCACTAACATTTTGTAAATGTACGATCCGAAATTTAATTCACTCAGAAGTAGGGTTGCCAGTTTTTAAAGATGACAATAAGGGAGATATAAAAACCGGAAAGGTACTATAGAGTTGATTTATGTATTTTAATTGGAAGTGATAGCTCTCCTCCATGGACCACAAGATGATTGATTCAAATCAAACAGAGATGTCTGGATGGTTGTTGGGCGGAAAATGTCTCATTTATCACTCCACATCAGATGTTGTAGGTAAAACTACCTCTGGTAACAGATTTGATGGGGGATACTACAAGATTGATTGAAATTCAGTCCCAATGCTGCCTGCTGTAGTAAAGCAGATGTGCAGATAGCTTAAATGTGGCTGAGGTTACAGAATTATTATTACTGGCCACTTTTCTAATTACTTGGGATCAGCACTAATATAGGCCAAGCCCAGCTTTACATCCAGTCTGCCTTCCCGTCAGCAACCCTACGTGGAGGGAAGTGTTACTGTGGTGCATCAAGCACCTTGCCAGATCTTATCAGCTGACAATTTGGCCAAAGTATGGGTAATACTGGTACAGATTAAGTTGTTTCATATATCCAATTCAATCTTATTTTCTGTTTTTGCGATTGAGAAATGATCACAACATAAAATCAGGGCCAGTTTTCCTTCATAAACAGGACCATACAGGATTGGAAGAAATTACCTGCAGCAGTCTTTGACAGATTCCCTCCCGGTATCAAATCAATTAAGAAGACCATTGTGCTAGTGTAAAGTGAAAAGTAAAAGTTGTAATTTCCTTCTGGATTTAGAATGTAAAACCAGTAGCATTTCTTGTAATATTCTAGTTGTTGTTTCATTATGTTTTAACGTTACTTTATTATTGCACTACTGTACATGACCATTGCCACCAGGAAATTTTTCAACTGCAATGTATTTGTTAATAATAATAATAATAATAATAATAATAATAATAATAATTGTACCGGGCGGTACACCTCCACGCCGCTAATTTAAAATTTGCGCCAGTTGAAACTCCTCTGCTGGAGGAAGTCTGAACTTTATCTACGCTATTAATTCTCTACTTTCTCAGAAGATGTCACCACGTGGAAAATTTTGAGTTTTTGAACTGTGTCATTTTTTATGTGTTTTTGTTTCGCTTGAAGTAAGAAGTGTGAACCTTCTCTTCTAGAGGACACTACTGAAGACCAACAATAGTGCACCCTAGTGCGGAGTCAAAGAACTATTTTGTTGGAGAAATTTTTATTTCAAATGTTTGTTCTTTGCTAAATTTCTTTCAGTAATTGGTTAAGTTGGCAATATTAACCCCTTCTTTCCCCTTGTTTTAAATCTAGCCTATCCCGAATTTCTTAAATTAATTTTCCACCAATTATGTGTTTCTTCTTAGTATTGTGTAGGGGGTTTATTGATGAACCAATAAAATCCTCGTGGGAGGGTGTTCTCATTCCTCTAACGCCTAGAACCTTCCGCGAGAGTATATAAACTGCTGATTTTAGGGTCTCCGGGCCACTTCTGTTCCTTCTCTCAGTGTGTAAAGTACATAGCAGGAGGCGGGAAGCGCCTCTTTCTTCGGCAGCGGTCAACAACAAGGTAATGGCCAATTAATAACTTCTTTCTTTCCTAGCTCAGCAGTTTAACTCTCGGGGCGGGTTCGAAGCGTTCCACCATGTAACCTTTTCCTAAAATGTAACTACTCTTTTCATCTATTCTCTTTTAAAGCTACATACTGGGATAGAGAGTGCTAACCCTCTCGAGCTCCCACTCATATTGTTTTGAGGTGAACTTATTTTTCTCAACCTATTCTTCGTTAACGTAAAACAAATTGTTCTCTTCTTAAGTCACCTCTTTAGTATGGGATTAGCCCTTGCATTAACGGCCTAGTGCCAAGTAGGTCTTAATCAAAGTGTATTAGGAGTGCAAGTTCGCCTCCTCTCAAATTGTTATTTTAGAGGTCATTTAATTAACCTTTTCTCACTTAATAGACCTCAGTAGATTGGGTATTTTACCCCTGTGTTTATGTCCGTTGAGGACAGCTTGAAGGTGGAGTTTGGTGTGGCCTGGGAGAGGCTTAAATTTGAGAGCGAGTGGCTCTTTTGAAAATTGAGCGTTGTATGCCTCGTGGAGGCTTTTCAGTGTAATTTGGAGCAAGGGCTCCTAGGCATGAATGGGGTTTTCTGCCCCTCTGTTGAAACTTGTGTTTGGGGTAAAACTGAGCTGATTGCCCAAGCATTGTGAAGTCAGGGCGTGAAGCCCAAATCCTGTAAATATTGTAACTACCCTTTTGACTTGCTACTTTGTACCTGCCATGCTTGTTATTTATTTGTTTTTGAAAAGAAAATATAACCTTGTTAAATTTTAAATTAATTTTACTTTCGTAGCTTGAGACCCGTTCACACCCGCACCTTCTTTCACCTCTACCTACCACGGAAAACTCCGTAACAATAATAATAATAATAATAATAATAATAATAATAAATTCTGATCCCAAGAGTTTTGGTGTATCCTGTTACTTACTGAAGGGAATGTGTTTAGTACACTGATGACATGATGCATCTCTGTAATAGCATTGCATACTTTGGTAATATCAAACAATATATGACATTAAAAAGTTAACTTACGGTGCAACAGGGTTCTTCTCTATCAGACTGCCAACTTGGCTCACACTTGACGAGGAAAGGCACCTCCATAGCTTTAAGAGAATCTGAAGAACAAAACAGTAAACATATGGTACATGTCATCTAAAAGAAACCAGTAATGACACCTTCATCCTGGAACAGCTACAAAAAGAAGGGTTACAAATCTATCAATATCAAAAAAGCAAAGTTTGATTGTATTCTACAAATTCAGTAAATACATTTACATTATTTTTTGTATACAGAGTCTCTCTTATAAACTCAGACCGAGTTCTCTGTGCTACAGCAGCTGCCTCAGCCCAACTTACATCGCGCGCGGCTGCCCTGCTTTAAGTGTGTATACAATCTTCTATGAAATTTTACCTTATATAAGATGCTGGAAGTGAAATCCTTCATAATGAGGGACTTTATAAACACCATTACGATTTTCTGTACACCAATAGCGAGAGTTATGACTGCTGACATGAGCACTAAGATGAAACCAGGCCTCATCCGGAAAGAACATGAGCTCTGGGTCGAATAAATGATCATTCAATGATGCAAGATACAATTCACAATATCTCACTCTTGTGGCTGGATCAGCAGGTTTTAAACCATGGGCCCGTGTAAACCTATACAGTTTGATGTGTAACAGTTTTGTAGCTTTGTGTTCAGAAGAAACCGAAACCTCTACTTGTTGTGTTAATTTTGTGAGTGATTTATTCCCTGACCGTTCAAGATTCGCACCAATGTCATCTAGCTTTTCCTCTGTTAAAACTGTTCGTGTGAGCACTGAGCCAGCAGTTTCAAATTTATTTACAATTACATGAATCTGTGCTCATGAAGGTGGCACTTCACTAGGAAATTGCTGAACAAATGCATTGCCTACCCGTCGAGCAGACTCGAACTTAAAATAACTTTAACATATGAAAATATGGTGTTGCAATGATAGCTATCTCAACATGTTAACAGCTGAAATTCAGACTGGCTACTGATGATAGGTCAGACAAGTGCACACTCCTGGCAAGGTCAAGAACTATGCACGCGCCGCCCATAGAACTGCTTAGGTTTTGGAAAGTAGAAATGCTGCTGGATGGTCTGGGTTTATAAAAGAAACTCTGTATGTTTCAGGCTGTTTGTAAGTCTATGAACAAAATGTTGTACTTTTATCTGTCTCTTTGTATGCTTATAGCTGGAAAACTGCTGGGGGTATTTAATTCAAACCTTTTCTTAAAATATACCAACCCAAGGAGTCAGGATCAGAAAATATTTCTGCTTTATGCATGGTTGATCAATATTTTAAGCTTATTGTGTTCCTATTCAAAACATGTGTTGGAACAATTTTGGACAATTATCTTTGAAAAAACAAGTGTTACACTGCATGTAAGTACTGTACTACCACTCCACTATCTTTTCTCTTAATTGTATCATAGAGTTGTGCTTCTCCACATTGAAATAACACTTGGATAAGATTTCACTGACTGCTTCTGATTTTAATTTGCTTCTATGAACTGAATTTTTTCTCATCAAGGGATAAGAGTTGTATTTTTTTTTTCCCTGCTGTATTCACTAACAAATGGAAGAACTGAACAACACTCATGTTATAGAACAAGTGTGCTTAGACTGCTAGAGAAACAGGAGAACAGTTTTGAAAGTGTTATTTGTTTTTACGTCCCAATAACTAATTTTACAGTACTGAATTTTTTCTCATCAAGTGATAAGAGTTGTAGCTTTTTCCCTGCTGTATTCACTAACAAACGGAAGAACTGAACAACACTCGTGTTACAGAACAAGCGTGCTTACACTGCTAGAGAAACAGGACAACAGTTTTGAAAATGTTATTTGTTTCTACATCCCAGTAACTAATTTTACAGTTTTTTCAGAGACGCCAAGGTGCCGTAATTTAGTCCCACACAAGATCTTTTACATGCAAGTAAATCTACCAAGGGTTATAAACTTCCTAAAACAATGTGTATCACTTAACTTGACACCTAATTTTCTAAAAAGCAATAAAAGGTAACATCGGATCTCACCCCAAACTGTCAAAACTCAAAATAGAACCAACAAAATATAGTTAAGTGACAAAATTAAATTCTTCTAGGGAAACAAAATTTATTTAAAACATAAATTATATGTCACTCACCTCGCAGTGACTAAACTACTTTCAAGCGCACAATGGACACTTTTCTATCACCAAGTAGAAAATAAATTATTCCACAAACTATCCAGGAAACAATCAAATTTGGAGAAAAACTAAACAGGCTAAAAAACTCCCAACTACATAACAATCAAAATAGAAACTTTAACAGAAACATAGACAATTGTAAGCAGTTTCACCCATCTGTTGTAAATCTATCAAACACACCCTTAGGTGAATTTGAACACTCAACTTTAGCCAAAGGACCCAAACACAAATGGCCCAATTTGAACAATATCAACATAGCCACCATGATTACAGAATCAGAGCTAGCCATAAGCAAAAGGCCAGAAGGTACACAAAATGAAGTTAGAACCAATGTTAAAAGGAAACTGAACAACATCCTCTCCAACTCAAACAACCCCTACGAATGATCTCAATAATAAAGAAAAAATAGCAGAACAAAAGCGCATATACACCCTCAAAAAGAAAATCAATGACAACAAACTTATCGTAACCACAGCTGACAGAGGCAATGCAACAGTGATTACAGATAAAAAAAGAATATGTTAATAAAACAAAAAACTTTTTCACAAATAGCTTCTTTTCCATAATCAAAAAAGACCCCACCAAAAAATTTCAAAGACTACTTTAAAAAACTCTTAAAAACACTTCATTTTTATTAACTGAACAGGAAAAAACCAAACTCATATTTATGAACCTAGGTCTCTCCACTGCTAAAGCTCTGCCCAAAATACACAAGGCTGGCGTTCCCATTCGCCCAATTATCAACTATAGACAAAGTCCCTTATACAAAATATCACAATTCATCTAAAGTTTCTTAAGCAAAACTATCAATTTTTATCTAAAAAGTCTATTAAAAAACACATCAGAGCTAGTAGATAAACTAAACAAGTTCATTATGCAACCTGACTACTCTATTCACTCTTTCGATATTGTAAATATGTATCCTTATTAGAGATACAAGATTTCATCACTTTATTAAATATAATTGTAAACAAAAAGTTTTTCACTTTCGACAATGTCATATACCAGCAGGACGATTTGGCAATGGGATCACCAGCCTTAGGCATCTTGGCAGAAATATACCTAGATTTCATCAAATACACCAAAACTGACAATGAATTTGAAAACATTAACTTCTGGGCCAGATATGCTGACGATGTTTTCATAATTATGGATGAAAATTGAATTAACATTTCCACTACCCTCCAAAAACTCAATAGTATTGATCCTCATATCAAATTCACACTAGAAACCGAATCAAATCAAAAAATAAACTTTCTAGATTTAACTATCACTAGAAACTCAGATTCTTTCAGTTATAAAATATTCATTAAACCTACTCAAACAGCTTCCACCATTCGCCAAGATTCAATGCACCCCCAGTCTCACAAACGAGCTACATACAATAATCTAGTTCATCGAGCTTTTAGCATACCCATGTCCAAGAAAGATCTAAAGAATGAACTAAACAAAATCTGCGGAATTTTAAAATTCAACAGTTTCAGCGATCATTTTATAGAAAGGATAATCAATAAACACAAACATCGCCCTAAAACTACCCTCAAAAAAGAAATTACTAAACCTCTAACATTTTCCACCTTCACGTACAACAATGATGTTTACAAGTTAACCAATATCTTTAGGAAACAAGGCATTAAAATAGCTTTCAGGACCAACAGCATGAACAATACTTCACACATCAACAAGAACAGCAGTTTTTTTTAATTGTAAGCTGTGGTGGGACAGTGAACTGGAACTGGATGTTGTGTGTTGCAAGAAGTTAGAGTTTGAAAATGTAAAAGTTTTTTTTTATTTAACATAACTGAAGGATTTTATTTTGTTCGTAATATTTTGAGAAATGAAGAAAAAAGAACTCTGGACTTTGTTGGAATATTTGTTTATGTAGCTGAAATATATGTGTAATAATTTTCTTTCAGGCAATAGTAAAATGTACCGGTAAATTAAGAAAACTTCAAGATCGGATTGTTAACATTGCAAGAGTGATAAAGTGATTCGTATATCATGATGTAATTTGGTAACATTTAATTTGGAACAGCCTATACCGCACGCGCGGTTAGGGATGTTGAAATACTGATGTAATTTATCTAGCGTCTGTAGACAGGAAATGACCATATATGGTTATGCGAATGTATTGGCAAACGAGAATCTAGTGGAAATTGTTTCTTATTGGTTGATTGTAATCGGGCCATATCCGGTCTTCTTGCCGGCTTTGGAAAAATGATGCGTATGCTCGGCGTCATTTTCCATCCGACCGCCCTAGCGAGCGTTCGCGCTCGAGGGCTACCCTCGGGAACTCCTGCCTTTCCGAGGTAAGCGTTATTTCAGTGCTATTTTCATGTTATTATCTATGTTTTCTGATTTAATTTAATTTAGTTCCTTTGCGTTTCGGCATTTTCTTGGTTAATGTGATTTTCAAAGTTTTAATATTCAACGTGTCTTGAGTTTGCCCTAGATTCTCGCTTTCGTAATTTAAAGTCTTTCTCCTGTCTTTTAATCAACTATCCTTTCATTTGTGTTTTGGTTTTGTAATCATTCCGTTAGTCAAGTGTGTAAAGTATCTGCAGCTCTGTTATGTAATTTAATCTCTTGTAATTTTGGTCGTTTCTTTCATTTTAAATTTGTCACTAGTGAAATCAAATGTAACCGCAATTTCAAGCGTGTACATAAATAAAAATAATAATAGAAATAGTAAATAACATAATAATAATAATAATAATAATAATAAGGTAATACCAGTAGTAAATAATATAATACTTAATAATATGACTAAGGAAATAGTTGTAAATAACGCAGTGGCAATGTATTGACATCTTTAAAATACGCAAAATTAAAGCAAATATAGAAAACACTTACAGGCCTAAAGTGACAACTAAGACAGGATGTGGAACGTGCGGGAAGCCCTTATCGAGGTACATGGAACGTATGACGTTCTGGGGGAGAAAAGACTTACATGAAACACCCTCTAGCTCAATTATATTAAAAATAACAAATAACCAAAATTACAAGAGATTAAATTACATAACAGAGCTGCAGATACTTTACACACTTGACTAACGGAATGATTACAAAACCAAAACACAAATGAAAGGATAGTTGATTAAAAGACAGGAGAAAGACTTTAAATTACGAAAGCGAGAATCTAGGGCAAACTCAAGACACGTTGAATATTAAAACTTTGAAAATCACATTAACCAAGAAAATGCCGAAACGCAAAGGAACTAAATTAAATTAAATCAGAAAACATAGATAATAACATGAAAATAGCACTGAAATAACGCTTACCTCGGAAAGGCAGGAGTTCCCGAGGGTAGCCCTCGAGCGCGAACGCTCGCTAGGGCGGTCGGATGGAAAATGACGCCGAGCATACGCATCATTTTTCCAAAGCCGGCAAAAAGACCGGATATGGCCCGATTACAATCAACCAATAAGAAACAATTTCCACTAGATTCTCGTTTGCCAATACATTCGCATAACCATATATGGTCATTTCCTGTCTACAGACGCTAGATAAATTACATCAGTATTTCAACATCCCTAACCGCGCGTGCGGTATAGGCTGTTCCAAATTAAATGTTACCAAATTAAATCATGATATACGAATCACTTTATCACTCTTGCTATGTTAACAATCCGATCTTGAAGTTTTCTTAATTTACATTTTTCTATTGCCTGAAAGAAAATTATTACACATATATTTCAGCTACATAAACAAATATTCCAACAAAGTCCAGAGTTCTTTTTTCTTCATTTCTCAAAATATTACGAACAAAATAAAATCCTTCAGTTATGTTAAATAAAAAAAAACTTTTACATTTTCAAACTCTAACTTCTTGCAACACACAACATCCAGTTCCAGTTCACTGTCCCACCACAGCTTACAAAAATCAGGAGTTTATAGGATCAAATGCAATACCTGTAAAAATTACAATATGTTTTCAGCTATTGGCCAACACATGCAAGAGTACAACCATAATTTCACCAATACTGAACAAGACATGGACATTCTTGAATTAGCAAATAAGGGCCCTTTACTCAACATAATGGAAAATGACTACATACCCCTAGACCAATATTTTAATGCCAACTGCAATGTTAATGAAATCTCAGATAAAACCAACATTCTTTTTGATTTATTTATCACTTTTCTCAGAAGCAATAATTCAGCCAACCATAATTCAATCCTAAGTTTAATTAAAGGTACTTTTCCAAAACAATTACCCTCTCACCCACACCCTTCAGCTCCGCCTTAAATTCTCCCCTCCTCCCCCTTCCAACCCACCCACCCCATCCCCTCCCAAGCCACCACCACTCTAGCCAACCCGCAAGCGCCTGCCTTCCTCCCCTCCCATCTTTCTCCTTCCGCCACCAGTCACATACTCTCAGCTAAGCTGCACACACCACTGCATGAGGTGAGTGTCCATTCGCTTTGTTGTAATCTTTTCTTCTTTCCGCGTACTTTGCATTTTACTGGCTTTTCTCAATTTTAACAGGTTCAATTTGTTTCCACTATGAACTGAGAGTTCCGCCCATTAATATCACCATGCACAGTGTCTACTTTCATCTCAAGAAGAATTCTAAAACATCATATTCAGTCTGCACAATTGCAACAATCAACCATGCAGCCCTATCGACATAGCTTGGTTATTTAATACACCAAGTATCAAATTCTCTGCTTAAGCTGATACAGTGTATAATCAACCCTTCACAGATTCTTCTAGAGTGTATCATCTACATATTTGTTACTCAAACATTGTACATACTTGTATATTTGGTTATATGTATCATGTTATATTGTGTTCATCTTAGTACCATAGCACTCGGCCCACAACCGTAGGGTCTAATGCATTACCAGGACCCACTGAATTCCATCTGATACACCATGTGTCTAAAATCATACTGAAATTGACCTACAACACAGAGCATCTGTTTTGTACTTTTATCCCAGACTTTTTAACATGTTTAGTGTACTTGTATTATGTATCGCTCACCTATGCTTAAAGTAAATACAAAATTTTAATATTCCACATTCTCAATACTAAAAATCATTTGATGTTTTTACAAAAACATTACAATGATATTAATAGGTACTAGTTTCGGTCCACTGTGGACCATCATCAGCCTAGCCAAATTACAACAGTAAAAGACATAGTGATAAAAATAGTGTGGAGAAATGAGAGAGGATCTAGAAGGATGGGATGGTGGTGGAATGACAGACAAAAGTAAAAAACCGTATTAATGATAAAATGATAAAAGTAACAGAAGTGTTCACATTGACAAGTAAAATCTTGTGAAGTCACGTAAAAACTCTTGATGAGATAGTATTTGGTTGGCAGTTACTCCTGTGTTGCACAATTAAAATATATAACTATGTATATGCTTCTAGAAAGTTCTAGATGTGAGTTCCACTTTAGCGTAGAGGGAAGAATTGTCCGATGAGACCAGCATAAGATTAAAAGTTGACAAAGTTGGACATGTTCTATGGTGGAATGAAAAGCTTGCTGTGTTAAACAGAAGCAGTCTCAGTTCAATCGGGACCCCAATGAACCTGGGGAAAGAAGGTAGTATTAACGCGAATAATCGAATAGAGAACAAGCGAGGCACCGGAAAATATATAAACTATGACTCACCTTGCGCTGCGTGGAACAAACTTGCTGTATTGAATGCAACTTACGGAGTGAGCGTAGCGCGGAGTAGATCAGCAGGAGAGGGGGTAGGTGCATACGGAGGGGAGGAATGACGTAAGTGGTGGAGGGTGGGAGGGATGGGAAAGGTTCAAGGCGGGGTGGTCGGGAGAGGAAGTGATGGTGTTTGTATTGCGACTCTTTTTCCATCTTCACTTACGTCAATGGAATTCACAAGATCACCAATGTTTTAAAGAAAAAAGGTATGAAAATAGCCTTTAAAACCAACAACAACAACAACACACAAATCTTACATAACACATCACATATTAATAAAATAAATAGGTACACAAAATCAGGCATCTACAGGATTAAATGTAATATATTCTCTAATACTTCTTATGTGGGGCAAACCGGCCGGAGCTTCAACATTAGATATTTGGAACATTTCAATGCAGTCAGATACAACAAATTCTCAGCTATCGGTCAACATATGGTCGACTATAACCACAAATTCACGAATACTGAAACAGACATGGACATTCTCAAAATAGCTAAGAAAGGACCTCTACTCAATATAATAGAGAACTTTTACATTCATTTAGATCAATACTTTAATGCCAACTATAACCTTAACGAAATAACTGAGAAACCCAATATTTTATTTGACCTTTTCATTACTTACTACAGAAAAAACAAATCGGTCGTCCAAAATTCTTTCTTTAAGTCAATTAAGGGTCCCCCAACAATACAAACACCATCACTTCCTCTCCCGTCCACCCCGCCTTGAACCTTTCCCATCCCTCCCACCCTCCACCACTTACATCATTCCTCCCCTCCGTATTCACCTACCCCCTCTCCTGCTGATCTACTCCACGCTACGCTCACTCCGTAAGTTGCATTCAATACAGCAAGTTTGTTCCACGCAGCACAAGGTGAGTCATAGTTTATATATTTTCCGGCGCCTCGTTTGTTCTCTATTCGATTACTCGCGTTAATACTACCTTCTTTCCCCAGGTTCATTGGGGTCCCGATTGAACTGAGACTACTTCTGTTTAACACAGCAAGCTTTTCATTCCACCATAGAACATGTCCAACTTTGTCAACTTTTAATCTTATGCTGGTCTCATCGGACAATTCTTCCCTCTACGCTAAAGTGGAACTCACATCTAGAACTTTCTAGAAGCATATACTTAGTTATATATTTTAATTGTGCAACACAGGAGTAACTGCCAACCAAAGACTATCTCATCAAGAGTTTTTACGTGACTTCACAAGATTTTACTTGTCAATGTGAACACTTCTATTACTTTTATCATTATTCGCAAATAAAGTTTTTAACTTTTGTCTGTCATTCCACCACCATCCCATCCTTCTAGATCCTCTCTCATTTCTCCACACTATTTTTATCACTATGTCTTTTACTGTTGTAATTTGGCTAGGCTGATGATGGTCCACAGTGGACCGAAACTAGTACCTATTAATATCATTGTAATGTTTTTTGTAAAAACATCAAATGATTTTTAGTATTGAGAAGGTGGAATATTAAAATTTTGTATTTACTTTAAGCATAGTCTCAACTCAATACGGAACCTAACAATGAAGTTTATTACTTCGCTCACCTATGTCACTCGGAATATTTCACTTTCATTGCAACATTTTGAGTGCCATAGCACCTTGCCTATTTCAACCACACATCATATTGTAAATTATTTTATATATTCATAAAGTTCTTACTGTTATGTTCTTACTGTTTAAAAACATGTTTTAGGATTTTGTCAAATATTGTGTGTGTTTAATATGATTGATGATGACCCCAAGTAGGGTTGAAACCACTCCCATGTAATGTAAATAACATTGTAAATACAATTAAGTATTGAATAGGTGGAAAACTCTCCTGGTTATAATTTATACAGTAAATCTACCGACATGAGGCAACAGTGTTGGAAGTGCACTACTACGTTCTCCTGTTGCAGTGCATGGGAGAGCGCGGGAAGGGACTGGCAGTCAAGACATGGACAGGTGGGGACAAGTTTAGCAAGACGAACGTCATTACATTATTGGTTCCAACATATGTTCTAAACACCTAAATTAATTTACCCTTTCACTCCGGCATAACGAGTACAGTGGCGTGACCCTCTGGATGCGAGCAGTAAGTGGCTCACCGAGCCCGCTGTACTGGATACTTGTTTCGCTCCTCACAACATGAGAAGAGAACTTTTCTTCTTCTTTTTTTTTTTTTTTAGCTTTATGTCGCACCGACACATATAGGTCTTATGGCAACGATGGGACAGGAAAGGCCTAGGAATGGGAAGGAAGCGGCCGTGGCCTTAATTAAGGTACAGCCCCAGTATTTGCCTGGTGTGAAAATGGGAAACCACGGAAAACCATCTTCAGGGCTGCCGACATTGGGATTCGAACCCACTATCTCCCAATTACTGGATACTGGCCGCACTGAAGTGACTGCAGTTATCGAGCTTGGTGAGAAGAGAACAGGAAGAGGTTAAATGTATTTTATTTTTAATGCAGAACACCACCTGCAGCCACCTTCTGAGATAAGTATCTATTAGTCCCCTCATACAAAAGAGTTATGATACTCGTGCTAAAAAGCAGCTGGAAGAAACTTAACATTGTCCACTAAACTTTCCAGTCCGGAATTAGCTGCGTTGAAATTATGTTCCTTCGGATTCAGGTTCTTCTTTTCCCAATTTAGTTTTCTGCTCAGTGGTTCAGGCACCTGATTTTCAACTTTACAAACTTCATCTTCAGTCAAACCGTTGAAGTAGGCTCACCTTTTAGACGACGAAGCAGTAACTGAAGTAGAAAATGTACCTGAAGCAGAAGGTATGGGGGCCGTCGAAAACACCTTCCTTAATTTTAGCATCCAAAAGTCCTGTAAACTTCGGACAGAGGTACCGAAAGCAGCGACTGCCTCTATCCAAACTCTTCACGTACTGCTTCTTAAGTCCCAATTTAATATGTAAAGGGGGCAATAACACACTTTGAGGATGAATGAATGGATGATTTGCAATGTTTTTTCCTCCATGGGAAATCATGGAAAACCATCTTCAGGGCTGCCGACAGTGGGGCTCAAATGCACTATCTTCCAAATACTGGATACTGGCTGCACTTAAGTGACTGCAGATATCGAGCTGGGTACACTCATTATAAAGACGTGGAGTTTTATCCTCAACATTCAGTACAAAGGTATCATCATCACCATCCTCCGCACTTGAAGATGACGAAGACACACACTCTGTGGTAACTGTATTGGTTGTTTAGGGACAGGAACATCGGGTCCATGTGGTACGGGGGTTATAGCAGTTGGAAGGCAGGGGTACACAATGTGCGTTTTGTTTTTCGTATTGAACCCGGAGACTTTACATAAAAATAAAAATAAATAACATTCGTCAAAATGATTTCTTTGTTCCTGCCAAGCCATTGGGATTCCGAATGGCATTGATGCAACAACCCATTTTACCATTGCCGCAAGTTTGCTACACACATTTTACACACAATATGGGGTGCGAAATTCTTGTCCTGATCACCTCACTTCATGTTAAAATATGCTAAGTACAGGCTTTTTATAAGTGGCGTAATATTTCGCTTCTGGCCTTTAATTGTATACTGGCCGCATGTATAACAGAAAGAGTTGGGTTTGTACACACATCACTGCCACTTGCCATTTTAACACAAACTAACTCACTTATTCACTCAATCAACTTCAAGTGCACATAGTAACTTGTAGGCAAAGGCGTGACACACGTTCTCAGATTCTCCTCTCAGACTACAGAGAAATGCGATCTTGGCATTTTGACCTTGTCTGATATGACGCATGCACGAACTCCAACTGTTCTAATTGTTCTTCTGGTGTTCCTGTACGATTACCTACTCCCCTCCAAAACAGAGCACATGCAATATTTTCTCTCTGACATGTCCATACCTGCATTCCATACAATCCAACCAAGCCTCATTTACAACAACAAAGCTCCATTTGCATAAACATAAGACAGACTTGTTACAAATCTTTACGTGATATGAAACAACTGTTTTTTCTTCTTTTTACAAAGGACACTAAATGTAATGTATATCACATACAATTATTTTTTCCGCAAAATCTTCGTAGGCCAGTGTTATATGAATTAGACGAAGAGTTTAGAGAATTGTCAAGTAAAGATGGTGTAGTGAATTCCAGCATTGCAAGTTGTCAATTTTTCGTGGTAAGGCACAAAGTATACAAAGTATCCACAAAGAGAGTCCGTCAACACATACACACGGAGCCCTCACTTAGTTGGTTTTCTGGGGTTGTAGGTTATACAGGATATTTCTTCCCTTGAAACTAACAACAGATTCGTCAACTGACAAGTTTGGCCCAGGAATGAAATATTTCCTATATTTACTGTCAACATATTTTAGAAAATTACTAACTTTCTGAGTTCTTGTTCTAAAGCTGATAGCTTGATTCTGAGTGTTTCCTAAATGGAGCATCCAAAATATTTGTAAAAAATCATTTCCTAGTGAAAATTCCACTGAAGAAAGGCACACAATAAAAAATTATTTAGACGAGTGATCTTTCATAATTGGCAAATGAGACATTAGACTTTTGTGTAAAGCTGTAAATAACTCACTAGGCTCATATTTATAATAATTGTACCGGACGGTACACCTCTACTCTGTTTATTTAAAAGTTGCGCCAGTTGAAACTCCTCTTCTGGAGGAAGTCTGAACTTTATCTACACTATTAATCTACTAATTTCTCAGAAGATGTCACTACCTGGAAATTTTTGAGTTTGTGAACTGTGTCATTTTTGATGTGTTTTTGTTTCGCTTGAAGTAAGAAGTGTGAACTTTCTCTTCTAGAGGACACTACTGAAGATCAACAATAGTGCGACCTAGTGCGGAGTCAAAGAACTATTTTGTTGGAGAAATTTTTATTTCAAGAGTTTGCTCTTTGTTAAATTTCTTTCTGTCATTGTTTAAGTTGGCTGTATACCCCTCTTTTTCCCCTTAGTTTGGATCTAGCCAATCCCGAATTTCTTTAATTAATTTTCCACCAATAATGTGTTTCTTTTTCCTCTATGTAGGGGTTTCTTTTCCCTAGCCAATAAAAATTTTGTGGGAGGGTGTTTTCTTTCCCCTAACGCCTAGAATCTTCCGCGAGAGGATATAAACTGCTGATTTTAGGGTCTCGGGGCCACTTCTGTTCCATCTTTCAGTGTATTTAGTACATAGCAGGAGGCGGGAAGCGCCTCTTTCTTCTTCAGCCGTTCAACACCAGGTAATGGCCTATTAATAACTTCTTTTCTTGCTAGGTCGGCAGTTTAACACTCGCGGCGGGTTCGAAGCATTTCCATCATGTAACCTTTTCCTAAAATGTAATTACTCTTTTCATCTTTTTCTTGTAAAGCTACATATTGGGATAGAGAGTGCTAACCCTCTCGAACTCCCACTCACATTTGTTTTGAGGTGAACTTACTTTCTCAAACTATTCTTCGTTTATGTAATGTAAAGTGTTCTTCTCTAAGTCACCTCTGTAGTATGGGATTAGCCCTTGCGTTAGCGGCCCAGAGCCAGATTAGGTTTTAAAAACAAAGTGTATTAGGAGTGCAAATTCGCCTCCTCTCAAATTGTTATTTTAGAGGTCATGTAATCAACCTTCTTTTCATGTAATAGACCTCCGTAGGTTGGGTATTTTACCCCTGTGAATACGTCCTTAGAGGACAGCTGGAAGGTAGAGTTTGGTGTGGCCTTTGAGAGGCTTAAATTTTGAGAGCGGATCGCTCTTTTGAAAATGGAGTGTCATATGCCTCGTGGAGGCTTTTCTGTGTAATTCGGAGCCAGGGGCTCCTAGGGATAAATGGGGTTTTCTGCCCCTCTGTTAAAACTTGTGTTTGTGGTAAAACTGAGCTGATCGCTGAAGTCAGGGCGTGAAGCCCAAAACCTGTAAATATTGTAACTCCCCTTGTTTTGCTACATTGTTCCTGCCATGTCTGTTATTGCTTTGTTTTTGAAAAGAAATATAACCTTGTTAAATTTTAAATTAATTTTACATGCACTATAATTTCGTAGCTTGAAACCCATTCACGCCCGCACCTTCTTTTACGCATAACTACCGCTAAAACACGGTAACAATAATAATAATAATAATAATAATAATAATAATAAAATTATAGTTATGAATGAAAGTTCTGAGTTTAATCTGACTAGGGAAAAATGTGCAAAACAAATTTGGACCAGACTGTTGGAACATGTGACAGAAAATTGGACTGCAAAGGGTTAAGGAATTACAACATTTACTGCATGTGAAATTTTTGTAAGATGAAGACTACTGAGTAAAGGAAAAACCTTATTGGCCATCGGATAAGACATTCCAACTGGCGCATAATACTGGAAGGATGTATTGCAGGCAGAATACCCGAAGAAAGACATACAGAACATTCCTTGATAGCATCAGACAACTTTGTAATCAAATCCAACTACTGGCTGAGTGAAGTTTACGTCCATGTTGTTCTGCAGCCTTCAGGTTGAGGAAATTATGATGATCATGATGAAGTTTATGGAGTCCTGGAATACGACCGAGACATGTAAGTACCATGTTTATCTCTATAACGTAGATTATATCTATACATCATAAGTGCCAAGACCTGAAAGAGTCCAGTATTGACCAATTTTGAATTACAGTGTGCTGCCCCGTCTCTCCCTTGGTGCTCCACTTCCTTGCCATAGCGCAGCTGTTCATCAGTTTTCATGAAATAAGTCACAAGGATAGAAACTAAAAACTGCAGCAGAATGACACTGCAAATCGCTGACTCAAAACAAAGTATGATAAGTGCAGAGACGTAGGTCATTGACATAAACAGCAGCCGCTCAATGAGCATATTCACCAAACTTTATATGAAAGTGCATTGGAGGATATTACTCTCTGTCTCAGGAACCTTGATGGTAAACAAGACAGATATCAAACATCTTTTTTTGAACTAGGTTTTTGGTGAATTATTAAAGTAATAATCCTGTGTTCTCAACTACCGTGTTGCAAACAGATAGATGATAATGCTATATATATATTTTTTTTTTGCTATTGGCTTTACGCCGCACTAACACAGATATGTCTTTTGATGACAATGGGACAGGAAAGAGCTAGGACTGGGAAGGAATAGGCCGTGGCCTTATTTAAGGTACAGCCCCAGCATATGCCTCGTGTGAAAACGGGAAACCATGGAAAACCATCTTCAGGGCTGCCGACAGTGGGGTTCGAACCTACTATCTCCTGAATACTGGATACCGGCCACACTTAAGCGACTGCAGCTACCGAGCTTGGTTTGATGATAATGATGACGATGCTCATCATTTAAAGGGGCCTAACATCTAAGTCATCGGCCCCTAAAGGTAGGAAATGTAATGACAATTTAAAAGTTCAAAATCATCCACTGAGCAGAATAAAAATGTGACGAAGGATGAATGGATATATATGAATTTAAAACAATCAGTGGATCCGACCCAGAAACTATCATAAACAATAGTATTACTGACCAACAGATTTTTTCTAAAGCACAGTCCTGATTCGAGGATACCCTGTTGTCTAAAGGGGTCTAAAATCCAGGTCAATGGCCCCTCATAATGGTACTTATCACTAGTAAAGTAGAACCATGGTATTTGTCATGTTGCGATACTAATCAAAAGTAGCATGGACTCATGGTGTTCCACACATTATGGTACTACTCACAAGTATTGTACGTCGCACAGGTGTCTCAGACCTATGGTGTTTCTCACATAATGGCACCACTCATAGGCAACACAAACCCATGGTGTTCCTTACATACTAATCATGGGCACTGGTATTCCTGTGGTTTCCTCTTATAGTAGGTACTAATCACAGGCAACGCAGACCCACGGTGTCGCTCATATAGTGGTACTAATCACAGGCAACGCCCAGACCTGTGGTGTTTCTCACAATGGTACTAATCACGGGGCAGTGAACCACACTCTGCTGTTACTAATCACAAAACTATTGTGTACTACTTTCAAGTAAAGGCGACCCATGATGTTCCCCGTGTGATGGTACTGATCACAAGTAGTTTCATGGTTCTAATACAACCATCTCTTGGTTACCCCTTTTAGTTGTCTCTTATGACACGCAGGGGATATTGTGGGTGTATTCTTCGTCTGCGTTCCCCACCCACAGGGGGTGCAAATGCCATTTAGAATGTATGTCAATTTCAATGTTCTGTTTACTGTAACACATCACAGAGTAATCAGGATGGCAGAATTCTTCAATGCAGTCATGTAAGCAACAAGTGAGTCACCAGAGCTCCTTAACATGGCAACATTACAAAGAGGAAAGAACACTTGGGAAGTAATCTAACACAGCACTGTGTGATCAGTTGCGTCGCCAGACACCGACTAAAACATGTATCGTGTCCACTTCAAAATGTACCCATTAAACACGCGCAAGCCACTATCCCTGGAATAACGTGACATCACTAAGGTAGTGGAGGAAGTACTGAAGAGCGATCTAGGTGCCGCTCAACACATAAAACTAGATGGCGATGAAAAAAATTTGCAATATTTAGATTTTCTAACAGCAGGACAAATCAGCACCCAACAACTTGAGTGAAGGTGGCCAGCGCTTCACCGCCTGAGCTACTGAGCCCGGCATATATATTAAACACAATTCTGACAGCGAGCAATCCAATGAGAGTAAAGAGTCAGACATAAACCCGCATCAGAGCGTGTAGACAAAGATTTTTATGCATAACACAAAATATTAATCTGAGAAATTTTCAGTGAATTTTTCAAAAATGTACAGAATTTTATTAAAAATTAGCATTTATATCAATTCTTCAAATGGCGATTTACCAGGTGAGTTGGCCATGCAGTTAGGGGTGCGCACCTGTGAGCTCGTATCTGGGAGATAGTAGGTTCGAACTCCACTGTCAGCAGCCCTGAAGATGGTTTTCCATGGTTTCCCATTTCCACACCAGGCAAATGCTGGGGCTGTACCTAAATTAAGGTCACAGCCACTTCTTTCCCATTCCTAGGCCTTTCCTCTCCCATCATCACCCTATGATTTATCTGTATCGGTGCGACGTTAAGCAAATAGCAAATTCAAGTGGCAAATTGCAACTGAATATATGTTTCCTCCATGGATTTATGTACCGTTATTGTACATGGCTGCATTCGCAGATTTGATTCAGGATGCACAGTAACATGAAGCAATACAAAGCTGAACAAATTTTGGAGAGAATGAAGATGATTTCAAAATATATATTACAGTACGGTTCTTTGTACAAAAGTTACAAAACTGTCCCTGAATATCAGTTGTATACTGTAGCTCATTTTACCACTAACATGGTGCTGTGACTGTTTTTTCTTCCCATGAACCCACCCTGAAGTGACCCTGAAATGATATGTATGAAGTGCCTCATGGGACTTCCAGCAAGAACATCACATTTTTGTACAAAACTCTATTCTTATCCATCAAACAATAACTACGCATATGGTAATTGGAAATTGTATTTTTTTTACAAAATCTGTTATGTACAATTTTTTGATGGACCTTATCTTAAACCAGATATTTATGAATAACCATTCTATTCATCATATAAACTCTTACTCCATGCGATCAGCTTTAAGTCATTATCGTCTGATAGCACAATCCTAAATGGGTAGATTCTAAATACAGAGTTGGCAAAAACATGTCCAGCCACTTTTCAGTTTCAAGAACAGACAGACACTGAAGGGAAAAAAAGCTTTCAGACGATCAATAATAATAATAACAATAATAATAATAATAATAATAGAAGTTTTGTAAGGAACTGCAGAAAAGGCAGGACTGCATATATCATTTGAGAAAACGAAGTAGATGAACACAGATCCCAAAGAACCAACCTGGACAAGTAAGGTGACATAAAGAGAGTCCACATATTAAAATATCTGGGGGACATTGTGACTCCTAACAATGAGATGCCAGCTATCAAAGAAAGAGCAAAGAACATGGAGACTGCATTCAGACTATGCCAGGAAACTTTCCTCTCCTATCAAGCCAAACTCAGACACTATAATACCTGTATGCAGCAGAGACAGAAAGGGGATTACAGAAATAAAAAAGAAACAGCGTAAATTTCTGAGGAAAATTCTGAGACCCAAGAAAGCAGCAGGAAAAGACTTTACCTTCCGTTTGAGATCAAATCATGAGCTGTATGAAAATTACGAGAACATTTCAACCTCGATTAGAAAAAGGCAACTGGCACTCTATGGACACCTGAGAAAAAGGGGACCGGAACACCCAGCAAATACGATCCTCATCTTCCAGAAAAGAAGAAAGACCCAAGTACCATGGCTGAAAAATGTTAATCAGGATCTTAAAAAATGTGGCATCTCAAACAGAACAGTGTTCAGAAGGAAAAGTGCGGAGATGACGGATCTGCTCATAGAGAAATCCAGAACAAGAAGGGTGTTCACGAATGAGGAACAAGCAAAAGCGAACCAGAGAATGAAGTATTGACGTAAAAAGAAAGAACTGCAACAGTCAAGGAAGTTGTGTAATTGTAACACATATGAGGTTGAAACGATCATCTAAATAACAATAATAATGCCATATAGGCAAGCTGCATGTCTATGAGGATGGGGCCCTATCTAATGCTGAGAACATCATAAATACCCAGCCCTTGAGCCACAGAAATTAACTAATGAGTGTTAAAATCCCCGACTCAACCAGGAATCAAACCCAGGACTCCATTGAACCAATGGCCAGCATTCTAATCATTTAGCCTTGGAGCCAGATGGATGATCAGTATTAGGTCAACATATGAAATGAATAAATATCAGGAAATTTTTCTGAGATAATAAATGCAATCCTTATAATTAAACACTAAAACTAGAGTGAGTGCAATAATTCTTTTAGAATAGGCTCCTGTTAATAAAATCCACGCCTAGGGTTGCCAGACATCCCGGATTTTACAGAACAGTACCATATTCATGTTAAATGTCCCGCATCCCAGACAGTTCCTATCCGGGACTGGAACTGTCGTGTATTTTGAACCTCAAGAGAAATACGCATGTGTTTCCTCCTCTGATAAGTACCAAGAGCTTTTCTTCTTTCTTTCAAAGACAGCATATTTCTTCACTCCTTGGTTTTTTCCTGGTGTGAGTTTGTACATGTTTAAAATTGTTTTTTATTTTGTCTGCAGTCTTAGGTTGCCCATCCTGGTGAATAACACGTGTAATAGTGGACAACTACCTGAGGTAGTCCAAGTCCACCACATGTTCATGTGAAATTGTCAGCTGTGACAAAAAATTATGTTCTGTTGACTTGATTAGGTCTGAGCTGTTCATTTCTGTAAATTTTTCTTTAACGTCACGCAGAGATTTTTATGAAATTGCTAAGAATTCGAAAGAACTGGTATGAGTAATTAAATACACTAAGTTTTTTAAATTTGTTTTACATCGCACCGACAGAGGCAGGTCTTATGGTGACGATGGGATAGAAAAGGGCTAGGACTGGAATCGACCATGGGCCCAGCATCTGGCTGGTGTAAAATGGGAAATTGCAGGAAATGATGTTTAGATCTGCTGACAGAGGTGTTCGAACCCACTGTCTCCCGAATACAAGCCCGTAGCTACATGGCCCAAACCACATGGTCAACTTGCTCGGTGCTGAAAGTTTCAGTCTCTGCATAAATGTTAAGGCATGCTTTAATAAACTGCACTATGATGTCACCATAATAATAAATGTACCATTTTGAAGCAAAGTTTATAACTTGTAGCATATGAGCCCATTGTTTTCCTAGATCACACACCTGCCCCGTATTTTTATTTCAGGTATCTGACAACCCTGACTATGCCTGCATATATGAAGCTTCTGGTGCCAAGGAAAAGGTTGGTCATTCGTATAGATATTGAAGAGCATAGGGGCAAGAACACTACCTGTATAATTTGCGCAACAGTATACGATGATTAACTGTATCATATGCAACAGATAAGTCGTTAAAAGCCACCCCTGTGATTTCATGATTTTCATATCCATCTTCGATATACTGTGTCAGATGGAGGACCTGTGAAGTACAACTTTCCCCTTTACAGAATCCTGCTTGCTCTGGAATAAGAAGTGGTTCAATGATCACAGTGAGTCTTTCCAGGATCATCCGTTCGAGGATCTTGTACAGATGACACAACAATGAGATAGGTCTGTAATTTTTCAGATCATTTGGGTCTTTTCCTGGTTTGAGAACTGCGATTACTCTGCCTTTTCTCCACACACGTGGTTACTTGCAGGTGTTTATACAGTTGTTGTACAGTTCTAATAGCCACTGTTTAGCAACAGGTCCAAATTGCTTAATTTGCGCAACACATACAGTATTTCATCTAGGCTGGCAGCCTTACCATTCTTACACTGATTTATGGCTATCTTCAGCTCAGATAAATTAAAAGGTTTAGTGAGTGTATCTGTCTCCTGCTCATAATCCCTCTCAATTCCTTTATTCTGAAGCCGACATGTATTTTGATGGTTGTCCATTTCGTAGAAGTTGATGTGCTATTTGGTTTGCTGTGACATGGGAATGTGTTGAAGTTTTATTAGGATCACTACTGAGTCGTCTAAGTAATCGCCAAGCTTGAACTACCCATGTCAATCTCTTCCATCAAACTTAACCATTGTGCCTGTTTTACTTCAGAAATAGAAGAAATTACTTGTTGTCCCATTGTGATGGTGTCATTCCTGAAAGGGTTTTCTTCGAATAGTTTATGATACTCTTTTAGGAGGGCAGATGTTTCTTGAGTTAGACCTTGTATGTGGTTTGTTCTACATCCACTAGGGATTGTAGCTCTTGAACACTCCCTGATGATATTCTTAAACTATTCATATGCTTCTGGAATTGGATTGAGTGGTTTGATCTTCTCGTCCAGTAAGTTGGTGAATCTTTCCCAGTTAGCTTTCTTAAAATTATATCTCCTTTTAAAGTAGACCTCTTGAGATCTAATGGCAGCTACTAGTTGACACATTATTGGGTGATGCTGTGTATTTGGAATAGGAGCACATACAGATTTAACACACTGATGTGCTATCTTCTCGCTCACAAATATTAAGTCTGGATTATAGCCCCGCTTCCATCTACCACTGTCAAAAGAAGAAGGGAGCTTGCTATGATGGATAAGAGACAGATGGTGTTCCTTAGCCCATTCTAAAACATTCTCACCAATCTCGTTGTCTTGTTCATAGCCCCAAATACTGCTATGGCTGTTGAAGTCACCAATGAAGAAAGATACTTTCCAATCATCGAGATTGTTAGGTGGCATGAATGAGAATGTTACATTAGGAGGTTTATACATGGAAACTATAACCGAATTGCTCAATTCCACTGCGATCAATTCTATATCATTTTCTTCTGTAATTGATGTGGAGAGTATCTGGAAATCTGGCTTGACGAAGACTGCACTACCATATCGTCTGTGTGGTCTCTCTCCTGCCAATTTCATACCTGGTATTGTAGGACGTGGTTGGTGTACATCCCTGTGAGTTTCCTGTACACATATTACATCACAGTTTGTTGTTTGGCAAAGTTCTTGTAAGAGCTGTTTTTACAATCTGACATACCTTCTATGTTTATAGTTATGATGGTCATTTTTGGTTCTGAAAAGAACCTTTCCCAACTTATGAATGTCATTATATAATAGTTGATGTTACTTCTGGATTGGAAAGGTCAGCCGGTGTTAACACCTCACCATTGCCCAGGGAACGCTCGAATATAAATCATACACTCTTCGGGGAGGCTCTTTCTTTGTCCCCCCTAAGTCAACTTAAAGACATCATATTATGACAAGATGATCATAACCATAATTTTGTTACTTTATGTATTTTAATGTTATAATATTCCTGCAACATTGTCTTTGTCTGTTATACATATGTTTTAATTATCACATAATCTGTATAACTTTTATTTGGCTGAAGTTGGCCACTAAGTGGCTGAAACTAGTCCCAAAACTGATGTAATATTATTTACTTGATATATTGTTTTGAAAAGGAGGACCCTCTTGTCAATTTATTTCTTATAATTGCATTTCAATATGAAACAATGCCCTTGCTGGCAACATGCAGTGTTTACAGAGCACTATGTCACCTGGTACAGGCTAGAATAAATTTGTTACTTTCATTGACCTGCCTCAGTCTCTCCCTTGGCTCCGACAATATGAAAGTGACTGAGGTATGAGCGATTCTAGTAATACCATCCCTTATGCAGCCAGTCCCTGTTATGAATGGTGTGAAAATACCGCTCATAGGGTCAGTTGGTGCATGCATTTCAGTGGGCTTGGCAGACTGATATGTAATAGCAACTTCTGGCTCAGTGCAGAAAGCAACGGGAAACTACCGTACTCCTCATTTCCCTAGTATGCTTCTTCAGTGACTCCTAGGCTATCTATGGCAGCTGTTGGTGCAGCTGTAGAGGATCAAACCAGGCTTCGGGCTGAATACCTAACATACAATATGAAATAATGTGGTACCAGTCGCAAGCAATGCCGACCCATGGTGTTCCACACGCAATGATACTAATCACAAGCAATCTCATGGTTCTAACGTCATCATTCCTTGGTCGCTCCTTTTAGTCGTCTCTTATGACAGGCAGGGGATACCGTGGGTGTAGTCTACATCTGCATCCCCTGCCCACAGGGGTTAGAGAAAGAAGGAAAAAAGAAGGGATCCAATACTTAAAAAAATGCAGTACCAGACAAAGAAAAACGGGGGCCACAAAGGGCATGAAAATGAAAGACTCCCAAGGCCTCGAATGCTTTAATACCATCGGGGTCAGAAAACAACAAGAGTTGAGCAACGGAGGTCAGACAGGATAGATGGATGAGAGGAGCGTGGCACAAGTAAGTGGAAGCAATGCCAAGACTCATCTAAGGGTCCCACTGTCGCCAACCCACGCTCCCCAGTTGAGAGCCCCTAGGGCCCATTTTACTTGCCTCTTATGACAGGCAGGGGATACCATGCGTCCCATACCCACAGGGGGTATGCGTTAAAGATATCCACAAACTCTGCAGTTTGTGTTAAGAATTGTACAGCACAAACAGTTTCCACAGAAATGTCCATATGGCCACTTACCTATCTTTAAAGTGTCACATTAACATTAGAAACCCTGCGCTATACCCAGCATTCTGGCAGGTAAGACTGAAGGGAGGAGCACTGCACAGTATTGCCACATTCCTTCCTCCTTCCCCTCACTACCAGCTTATTTGTTCGCTCAGACTGGTACCATCTTATTATAAGCTATAAATTTCATTTTTGTTCCATACTGAATTGCAATTATAAGAAATAAATTGACAAGAGGGTTTGACAAATCTAAGCAACATAAACCGGCCATGGCAACCGCACTGGATCCACCCATGTTTCCAATGGCAACGTTCTTCCCACCCAGGCAGGCAGTAAACGGACCTTGCTCTATGTCAGAATGCTTCTTTCAGTATTAAGACCACAGGTATCAACGGAACAGTCCCGAGGCTGGGTTCAAAAATGGAGGTATGGACAAAAGATAATACTGTACTATTAAACTTGAAATAAGAAAAATGAAACTCCTATATTTTCTGAGATACATTACTGAGTAACAAATAATCAAAGTCAAACAAGAAGAGCTGCACAGTTTTAACTTTAGTCACTACTGGAAGTATTATCGCCCAGAAGTTTTCGTCTAATCTTTGACAGTCAATTTCATTGTAACAACTAAAACTAGTACAACTTTGTGTTTGACTAGGCGGTTATTTTACAAATTTGCAAAACCTAGTCGACACAAGCAGAGAAATAGGTGCTCTGAAATATTCGTCATAGAGTTGAAATTTTGCATGGAACATACGAATAAACTGTAGGTTCGTTCCAACAACAATCCGTGATCGTCATAAGCATTTTAATTTGGGATAAAACTTTCCAACAAACACCGAACCGATCCCGGACGGGTTAGAAGTCAAACTTTACATGGGGCTTCTATGATAAGATGTGTCGGCAGAGTTGAATTCCCAACCTTGCTAAATCTCAATTCTTTCAGTTGACAACAGATGTACAACGTTACACTGTAAAGGAAAGAGCCCACCTAAACCTGTGTCGTCTAATATTGCTCTTGAATTTGGTTCTAAAAGGAATTTCTCCGGGTTGACAATAGTTCGCGTTGACAAACCGTCTACTTCAACACAAAATTTGTATATTCGTCGTCCTCTCTTCTTTTGTGTTCCCAGTCTTTACTTAAACCGTTTCAAAGAACTTGGACATATATCGATAAGTTATTCAAATTCCTAATTGATCTTCCTGTATAAGTTAATATTTGCCCCAATTCCAATTTTATCTTCATATTTCCTACGTTTAAACACACCACTCAAGCTGATCCGTCCACGCCATCTCTCCACTGAGATCTCGAACAGCACGTCTCCTTACTCCCAAGACTTCCCAGCCTTTGTCCGGAATCACCCAGAACAAATCGAGCTAATTTCTTTTGAATCTTCACCAGTAGTCCTGGTGTGGAATCATATTCTAACTGGGGTCTTACTAGAGATCCCTAAATACCCTCACCCATGTGAAGATACTTGTAACCTTTATTTACGATCTAGTTACAAAACCCAAGTGACATATTCAATTATTTCTTCAATATGGACTGTTACGTGATCTCTACATCGCTATACATACATATACCGTAAGGCTTGAGGTTGATAGGAAACTAATAGGTACCGTACCTGAGATGTAATAACCAGTTTATGTTCGGCTCGCCAGGTGCAGGTCTTTTTATTTGACATCCGTGGGCGACCTGCGCGTCGAGATGAGGATGAAATTATGATGAATATGACACATACACCCAGCCCCCGTGCCAACGAAATTAACCAACGATGGTTACAATTCCAGACCCTACCGGGAATCGAACCCGGGACCCTTGTGACCAAAGGCCAGCACGCTAACCATTTAGCCATGGAGCCGGACACACGTGGCGGCGATTATTGCTTTAAGAGGGAGTACAACTAGGCAACCATCCTGTATTAACACTAATCAGAGAGAAATGAAGATATCGGCCAAATAAAGACAAGGGGCATGAAGGGCGAGAAAATGAAAGACTCCCTAACCCTCGAACCCTCTTATAGCCTCGGGGTCGGAGAAGAACAAGAGTTGACCATCGGTGGTCGGACATGAGATTAAAATTAACCTGGCACAAGTAAGTGGAATCAATACCAGGACTCAGCTAAGGGCCCCGTGGTTGCCAACCCATGCTCCAAAATTGAGAGCTTCTGTGGCCCCTTTCAGTCGCCTCTTACGAAAAGCAGGGGATGCCGTGGTTGTTGTTCTACTACCCCAATTCCACAGGGACTTTTACGACAAGCAGGGGATACCGTGGGCCTTATTCTATCCTCGCCTATAGGGGGATATAAATATTTTAGAGGTGGTGGTAGTGATTATTGTTTTAAGAGTAATTACAGCATGGCAACCATCCTCTTTTAACACTAATTAGGAGCAAAAATGGAAGGGATCCGACACTTCGAAAAATTAAGGTATCGGCCAAACGAAGACAAGGGCCACGAAGGGCGAGAAAATGAGAGGGTATAGTGCGCATTGGTATCACCCAAATATCACTATAAAATTTGTCACAAATGGAACATAATAATTGCTTTTACACATATCAAGTGAAAAATCTTTGGCAAATTAAGAAATATTTGATTTTTGGAGAATATTATGTATACGTACATTACCACTTTACAAGTACATTTGGTGTTGCGCTCACAGTTTAGAGATGGGACAGATTAAACGCAACCGCTATTTTGAAACTGTTTTGGTATTGAAACCGTTTCGAAATGTAGCTGTTTCAAAAAAACACCCTGTTACAACCACTGCTTCTGAAACTGTTCTGTTGCTACCTCGCTAATCGAACTACTGTATTCGTCGCTCGCTCTGCGCAAGACCAACTACAATCAAATACTGTATTTGCTACAATATCTCAGACCTTAAACGACCTATCGAAACTGTCCATAATGGCGGCAGCTGGAGTGTTAGCATGCGTTTATCTTGATTTGTGAAAGTCGTGTTGTTACCAAATATTTACGGAAATTTGAATATTATTAATCGTACATTATATTTATTTATGGTCTTAAGAAGGTTATAGATCCTCTTTCAGTGCCGTAAGAAGCTGTTTGTTCTCAAAGAGCTTATTTATTCCAACAATATCGGTGGTGATTAGGTTAACGTTCATTCTCGTGTTGTTCTCTGAAAGTATTTTCTTCATTTTTAGTTACCTATGCAATATGTTTATAGTTTAATGTGCTGTGTGCCTGGATGTAAGTAAGAGTTTCAGTGTTCCCGTTTCCAAAAGACCTAATATTAAGGCAAAATTGGGTTAAGAGCATTCGTAAGGAAAACTTCGAACCGAATCATAGGCCTAATAATGCTGTGTACATTAATCATTTTATCATTTTTGAAATCAAATGTATTGTTAGGGAAAACCTTATATACCCCTAGAAGGTGGTGATCTAATTCGAGTGCCACAGTCACGAGCGAGACATCGGGAAGTGCGGACGTGTGAATGAGCTGAGGTGCGCAATGTGGGAATAACGATACAGCAATACAGGCTAAGAATTGGAAGATGGCATGGTGCAAGGCAGTGTTGGAAGGATGGTGGAGTTGAGAGAGGAAGAGAAATTAGTGGTTATAAAGGACTGTTGGAGATTATGTTGTGTGCGACGGTTATTGCTACGCTGCTGGTGGTAGGAGGTATAGAAAAAAATCCGGGTCCAAACCAGGGACCGTTCGGCTGGGAGGAGCTTGAAGAGATCAAGAGAGTGGTGAAGGAAGCAAGCAAAGGAGAAGAAATTAAGGAAATGATGCAGGAACACCAGGCAACCCAAATGAAGGAGATGAAGGACTTAAAAAGTTTTATAAAAGAAGAAATTGGAGGTGTAAATGACAAGTTAGCAGAGATAGAAGATGAGGTAGGGAGCTTGAAAAGGAAGGTGGTGGTACTGGAAGAGGAATTAACAGCAATGAAGAGAGAAGTGAGGTTAGCGAGGAACGAATCAGCAAGAAAAAATGTGTTTGTGTATGGTGTACCGGATGAAGGAACAGAATCAAAAGTGGAATTAGTATTGAAAGTGGTGGACATAGTTTCGAACAAAATGAAGATAAACTTTTCTGTAGTTGATATAGATGATATATATAGAGTGGGAAGGAACAAGGGACATAGGCCGGTGAAGTTAAGATTAATATCAACCCTGATGGCTGATATACTTCTGAGGAATGCTGGAAATTTGAAAGTATCGAACATTTATTTGAAGGCTGAGATAGAGAAAGAAGACAGGATGCGGTCGGGTGTCTATAAGCGGCATATGTGGCGTGCTAGAGCGCAGGGATTGCGAGTCAAGATAGTGGGGAGGTGTCTGGTTACTTCAGGCAGAAATTGGTCGCGATCGTCGACACAGGAGGAACTGCTGAGGATGGAAAAATGTGAGGAGGAATTGAGTTGCAGAAATCGAGAGCAGGGCGACATCAGCACGGAGAAGGAAGAGAGAAGAGGGGACTGCGGTGTCAGCGGGCAGGTAGCGAAGACAGCAGAGTCCTTGGTGAGTCAGAACAGCCCAGGAAGGAGTGAATCAACAAGTAGGACACTAGACCGAAGTGAAGTGGATACAGGTAGTGAAGAGGTGACGGGAAGGGAAAGGAGTCAGGGTAGTGACTCAACCTCCCCGAATAGGAATAATGCAGAAATAAACCTGGAGAGAAAGCAGGCGTTAAATAAGGCGAGATCCTTAAGTTTAAAAGATCTATGGGGTGGGAAAAAAGGCTCTGGCACGGAAAAGGGGAAGGATGGGGGTGAGAAGAAAGAGAGGGATGGGGTGGAGCCAAAAGGAAGAATCACGAGAAGTAAGGGGGGAAGTGGTGAATTGCAGAAGTATAGGGAGGGAGGGGGGGGAAATAAATAACTAGATATGGTGATAGGGATGCTGAATATTGAGGGGTTGATGGGGAAGTTACGGAATAAGGAAATTGTGGATTTAGTGAAAGATTTTGAGATTATTGCTCTAGTAGAGATGTGGTTAGGGAAGGGGGTTGAAATTACATGGGACGGTTATAGAGTAGTTAACGTGTTAAGGAAAAAAATAGGGGAGAGGGGCCGAAACCCAGGGGGCATAGTAGTTTTAATAAGAAATGAGATAGCTGAATGGGTGGAGACGTTACAGACTAGGGTAGAAGGGGTAGTGTGGTTGAGAGTAAAAATTGGGAAGGGGGCAGCAGAAGCAATTTGTCTGGCACTGCTTTATAACCATCTGAGCGATTCAGTGTATGCAAATAAACATTTTTTTGATGAACTGATTGAATAAATAAACACAATTAAAGGAATGTATGTAGAAGATGGGATGATTTTATTGGGGGATTGGAATGCGAGAGTGAGCAATAGAGTACCGGTATACGGGAAAGAAGTAAAAGTAGACGGGGTACTGCAAAGGAAGAGTTAGGATAATGTTGTAAATAGTTATGGAGAAAGGTTATTAGAGTTATGCGCTCTAGAACATTTATTTATTTTAAATGGGTGGATGAAGGGGGATAGTGTGGGAGATTTGACGTATATTACAACAAATGGAGGGAGTGTGGTGGACATAGGAATAAGCTCAGAGATAGCGTTAAGGAGAATAATAAGTTTTGAGGTGTTAGAATATGGGTTGACAGAACATATACCTATCAAAATAAAATTGAGAACGTTGGTCGCTGATAAGAAGGGAAAGATGGAGGAAAGTAAGGAGAGGTATAGGAATGGAGGATGGAAGTATGTATGGGATGATAATACTAAAGAGAATTTAAGACGGCATTTGAAAGAGGAGGGAGATATATTAAGGGTAGGAATTGAAAGGGCGGTAGAAGGGAATGATATGGATAACGTGCTAAAATTAATTGAACTCCCTGTATGGAGGGTGGGGAAGAAAGTGAGGAGAAGGGTAGAGGGAAAAAAGAATAAAATGAATGGATGGTTTGATGAAGACTGTAGGAGAAAACGTGAGGTTGTAATGAGAGCCCTTGCGGAGTTTAGGAAGGAGGGTGTGCAAGAAAAAAGGAAGGAATATTGTAAATTGAGAAGGGAATATAAGGAGGTATTGAATGAGAAGAAAAGAGGATGGAAGGAGGCGGAAGCTGAAAAAATAAATATATATTGTAGAGAGAAGAAATTTGAGAGGATTTGGGAGTCAATAAACAAGATCAGAAGAACGAAACCGGAGGGGAAGGGGGATAAAATAGGAGAAAACGAGTGGGTTAGGCATTTTAAAAGGCTTTTAGAAGGGGAGAGGAAATTGGGTAGAGGAATAGACAAGTCACAAATTGGAAGGGAACTGGAAGTAGGCATTACAATATTGGATGGGGAGATAACAAGGCAGGAGGTAATTACAGTATTAAAAAATGCTAGACCCAAGGCTGCAGGAGGTGTGAATGGTATTTCCAATAGTGTATGGAAAGAGGTAGTGGCAAATGAACCGATGTTGAGAGGGATTGTGAAATTCTTTAATAGGTTGCTGGAAACGGGGAAATTTCCTAGAGAATGGAGGAAGGGGGTATTATGCCCTATTTATAAAAATAAAGGAGCTAGTAGTGATCCAAACAACTATAGAAGAATTACACTCCTAGACTCGCTGTCAAAGGTGTACACAGGGGTTTTGGCGAATAGGATAACAAATTGGGCGGAACAGTACGGTAGGATATCTGAGTTCCAAAATGGATTTAGGAAAGGATGTAATACAATTGATAATGTTTGGATTTTGGACACTTTGATAGCAGGGCGTAAATTATTTATAGCAGCGATTGACTTAGAAAAAGCCTTTGATACGGTCAGTAGGGAGGCGCTATTTTTGAGATTAGGGGAGGTTGGAATGTCGAAAAAAATGAGGGTGGCAATTGAAACTATTTATGAGGAAGTGTTTGTGATGATTAAATTGCAGGATGGAAGGTTGAGTAAGTGTTTTGAATCGAAAAGCGGGGTGAGACAGGGATGTAAGCTATCCCCGATATTATTTATATTATTTATAAATAATATTTTAGAGGGTCATGGTGGAGACGCATGGCAATGCCCTTGGGTAGGGAAAATGGAGGTTCCGGGGTTGCTATTCGCGAATGACCTATTGATTTTGGCTTTGACGGCAAATGGTTTGCAAAAAGGGTTGACAAGGTAGTTGAATATACTAGGAAATGGTCTCTCAGAGTAAATGTAAGAAAGACTCAGATAATGGTGTGTAGGAAAAGGGGTGGGAGAAAGAATAAGGAAGTCTGGAGGCTGCAGCAGGAAGAAATTAAACCAGGGGGAAAAATTGAGTACCTAGGTGCAATAATTAGTAGGAATGCTTCTTGGAAAAATCAGTGTAAGAAGGCAAAACTTAAAGGAAGAGGAGCGCTTGCGGTAGTAGGAGTATTAGAAAAGAAATTTCCAGACGTTAAATACAAAATTCAGAAAACGGTGTTTAAATCACTGGTAATGGGCAAAATGCTATTTGGGGTTGAAGTATGGGGAATGGAGGAAGACAGGAGTGAACTAAACCAGGTGGTGGCGAAATTTAGCAAGATCATGATGGACCTACCGAATTGTACAGCCAATGCCGGGGCCAGATTAGTCTGTAAAGAATCGATAGAGGTTGAAATAGCTAAGAGGGTGTTCAAGTACTGGATTAGATTGGAGGAAGGGAAGGGTGGGGCGTTAGTACAAGAAACGTTTAATTTTCAGAAAGGTATGACGAATGAAGGTTACTGGGTGAATAAGTGCAAAAAATGGTTACAAAAGATTGGATTGGGGGTATATGGAGAGGTCTGGGGGGATGGTAGGAATAAATGGGTATGGGAAAGGATAAAGGGAAGATTACTAGATATTGAAAGACAGAGCTTAATAGGGGAATGTAGAGAGAGAGTCTCTTTATCAGTATTAAATAAATTGGTGGAAGTAATAAACCCGAAAACGGAGTTTGAGGGTAGAAGGGACAAGAGAGGTTTGTATTGGTGGCTATTGGGTGTTCCGAGGAATAGGGGGTGGGTAGGTAGTGAGAATAGGGATAGATGTGTGTTATGTGGAGAGAAGTGGGAGGACCTGCATATTTTTAATCAATGCCGACCTTTGGCGGAGATAAAGATCAAACTACTAAGTAAGAAGGAGCTGCATATGGTAGGGTAAAGCTATAAGATAACATCTTGGTTATGTAGAGAGTGGGAGAAAGGAACGAATATAACGAAATTCTTAAATGTGGCCAGAGCTATATTTATAAAGAAATTGAGGGAGTAACAGGGGTTGTGCAGATAGTGTGGTTCGTGCTGAGGGAGAAAGGGGGAAGGCATTCTGCTCAGAGGAATGGATATCCGCCCGGAGCAAATGCGGGAAGGGTATCATGGCAATCATGATATCAGAAGAGGGGGCTGTAGTGTTAGGGGAAAGGGGGAGAACACCTTGCCCTGTGGAAAGGTGATCCGCCTGGGGCAAAGGGAAAGCCTGAGAAAATCAGGTAAGCGTTGAGAAAAGGGGAGGTTGAGTAGGTTTGAGGGTAGTGTAAAGCTTAGGTGGAAGTAAAAAAAAAATAATAAAAAAACAAAAAAAGCGAGTTGACTGAGTGAACTAATGGACTTGGAATGGAGTACTGTCTGTTGGTGTGTAAATGAGGAGTGAAAAAAAATGGATTGTTTAAGTGTATTTGTGTGAGGAGGGAGTATAAAGAAGGTATATGTGATAGAATTGTGATAGATTAAGTGGGAATGTAGTTAAGGAGAAAATGTTGGCAGTATGGAAATTATGAAAGTAGGTCATTAAAAAAAATTATTTAAAAAAAAAATTTTAAATGGTGTAGATGCCTTGATGAGGGGTGTAAAATTGAGGGATTCTTGATGTTTATGTATTAAGTTTAATAGGATGGAAGAAATGGGATCTAACAGTTTGATGTAATTGAGGTGTTGTAGACTGAGAAGACGGAGTGAACTAATGGATTTGGAATGGAAACTGTTTGTTTGTGTGTAAGTGAAATGTTAAAAAAAAAGTCAAATTGTTTTAAGTGCGATATAAAAGGATTGTTAGTTGATGTTTAAGTCTGAAGCTTAATAAGGTGAGTCGGTTTGATATATGAAGTGTGGTGCGGTAGGTGGAGAAGACTGAGTGAACTAATGGACTTCGAATGAAAAAAGTTTGTCTGTGTAAAAAAAAAGGTGTTAATTGTTTTAGGTGCGTTGATGAGGGATTTTAAATGGTTGTTAGCTGATGTTTAAGTCTTAAGTTTTATAAGGTGAGATGTAGATAGCGGGAGTAGTGCGTGAGAGGTGAGGGTGACGTATCAAGGGAAGAGGGAGGGGTGGGGGACTTGACCCCACTCCAAAGAAGTTAGACTTGAGCATGTCTGCACGGAAATGAAAAGGATAGGGAAGGTAGTGTGCTGACAATGGTCAAGAGTATGTGTGACGTACATAGCGGAAGTGTGTTGCAGGCCACCTGTTGGGTCTGGTTTCAGCCAGGGTGGCTTGTAACACATGATAAGGAAAGGAACACAGTGTTTGTCAGCGAGGGTCGGTGAGATACGATACCAGTTCTCACGTGGCAAGGCTGGTGGCTGCTGTAGACGGGTTGGTGGGCGTGTGTTCCATGCCAGGGCTGTTGCAGCGACCAGTCTAATCATTTTTTTTTTTAGGTGGTAGTCAGGGGTTGGGCTTTGGGTAGTTATTAGTGCGGTATCGTCCTGCATGTGTGCTGGCTATCCGTGTACGTGTGGGATGATACTGAGTAGATGTAGAGGTAGTAAATGTAGTTAAGTAGTTTAAAGAGAGATGTAGTTGCTATTATTGCTTGTTTTCCTTTGTTTCGCTCTGTCTGTCTGTCTTTATTGCCTTTAAGCCGATGGTGTACACTAGGGTGGGCAATAAAGATATGTATGTATGTATGTATAATTCGAGTGCGCGCAAACTTCCGAAATTAAAACTAATGATGCCTATCCTAGCATTTTCCCTATCAGCCAACGTACCTTACTACAAAGAAAATTAAATCAGTCCCAAAAACATCCGGAAAATCATGACCAAGATTTATGATTTAGAGACGAAATTAAACGGTGGTGCAAGAATGTTGTAATTAATTTTCAACGTTTTACAATGAACGTGCGTAAACTAAACCTAACCCCTTTCCCGTGAGTGAACATGAGGATTATATTCTTTTTTATGTAATATACAATTTTGCCGTCAATTCTGGTGAGTTATAAGGTAACGAGTTCTTTAGATGGCCAAGTGTATCATACAAATATCGCTTGTACCTACTCAACAATACAGGTGGATTTTGGAGGGTTGAAATATTGTTGGAGAAATTTGTTTGCGTGTTTTACATAATGGGCGGTGGTTAATAGTGGTGTCATAGTATTTCATGTAAGGTTAATAATGTTCTTTGTTGACATCTATATATCGTATTTAATTATTCATATTTCGAGTTAATGAGTTGCATTTCATGACGTTCGACTTGTGATCTTTTCTTTAGGTGACTCGGAATAAACACACATAACCTTGCCCTCAACCTCTCATATCGCCCATCGATGTCCGCCATGTTTTCCCTGGATTACGGTCTGATGTAATTGTAGTTGGTCTTGCTCTGCGTGACCCGGTATCGAAACCGTTTCGAAATGTAGCTGTTTCACAAAACACTCTGTTACGACCACTGAATCTGAAACTGTTCTTTTCTCTGTTGCTACTTCGCTAATGGCTGTAACTATTGGCCGGTCTGCGTGCCCAACGAGATCGTCAGTGCCATCTGGCAGAACACCAATGAAACAGATGCACAAGCCCGGCGCCGAGAGCGATTTAAAAGGCTCACAATCCTTAAACCGCGAATTTTAAATACTCGAAGTTAATACGATTTAATTGACGCCTGAGTGTAGTAAAGAACAAAAAGTAAACAATCCACTGGCAATTATATACGCTTAATCGTTACCTTTGTTCTAGTATTAACGAATTCTGTATTGAAATGCAATAATAGAGAGAAATAATATTCTGTTACCTGATCATGTGGGATATCGCCATATAGTTCAAAATTTGCAGAAATTGCAAATTCATGATATTCACTTCCCGCAAATTCTGTATGCAACACGCGCAGGTGAACGCTTCTGTAATTTTGAGTTATACAGGGTGAAAATCAGGATATGGCTGACTTGTGAGTGCAGTGTAAATTTTAAGTGTGTTTTATTTTGGTTCATTAACTTATTCGTGAACGCATTTTGTATAGCACTAGTAAATTATAGTGTTTGAAAATGAATGTGAGGGTCAAGAGGAATAAAACCAGCCCATTATGGTCATTTTTACAGAGGTAAGGGACAGTGACCATGTGGCACAATGTGATATCTGTAGCCAGAAGCTGTCGTATAAATCATCAATAACAAACTTAAAAACACATCTAAGGAGAAAACACCCTACAGTGATAATATCGAAATCAGGTGAAAATTTTTACAGTGAAATAGTCAATGTGGATAATCCTCAAGTTTCTGCTCACATTTCAAGAAAAAGTACTGCTTCAGGGCCACCTTCCCACTTACCTGACAATTCAGAAAATCAAAGCAATCCTTAGTAACCTCCTGTGTCTTCTTTCCTATCCCATAATCAAGATCTTCACATTCCTTCAACTTCAGTACCCACTACAAGTGTCAACTCTTCTTCAGGGCTTAATACTACAGCAACAAACACCAGCAGTTCATCCCACCAGTCACATATATCAAGTTTTTTGACAAAGAAAATCAGTCATTCTGTTCAGAAAAGGCTCAATCACCACTTAATGAAGCTGTTTGTGCTGGATTTTCAACCTTTCTCTATAGTGGAAGACCGTGGGTTTAGGGAATTTGTGAAGGCATTAAATTCTTCATATGAACTCCCCAACAGGAAACTCCTATCTTCTAGTTACCTACCAGCAGCATATGAGCAATGTTTCAATGCTGTCTCACAACAGCTGTTATCTACTGAAAGTGTCTGCCTTATTACAGTTTGTTGGACTTCTAAAAATAATGATTCTTACATAGCTGTCACTGCCCACTACTTGGATGAAAACTTCAAGTTTATTACAACATTACTGGACTGTACACCAGTAGATGGGCCACATACTAGCAGTAATTTGGCTACACATGTAAGAAACATGTAATTAAATTTATCTGAGAAAGTTCAATTGGTTGTCACAGATAATGCAAGTAACATAAAAAATGCTGTGAAGAATGACCTAGGGTGGAAGCATTTTGATTGTTATGCACATACCCTGAACCTGGTTGTTCAGGAAGCTTTAGATAAAGTACAACCACTACAAGAAAAGGTCAAATCTATTGTTGCCTTCTTCAAACGAAGTGCAACTGCAACAAGAAAGCTATTGGACTACCAGAAAGCTCACAGTGATGTTATCCCTAAAAAATTAATTCAGAGTGTACCAACTAGGTGGAACTCGACATTTTATATGCTTGAGTCGCTTTGTAGAGCTCAAAGATGCAATAAAGGTAACAACAGCATTGACCAGCAACACCTTACCTGTACTCTCTGAAGAAGAATGGGAAATTTGTAAAGATCTCTGCACAGTGCTGAAACCATTTGAAGAAATCACAAAGCAGCTTAGTGGAGAAAAGTATATCACAGGTAGCGATGCTATTCCACTGACACATGTTTTATCATTAGTTTGCAAGTCTATGCTGAGACAAAGAATCTGTGCCCCCGTGAAGTCGGTACTGGAAATTTTAAACCAGGAAATTGCCACAAGATACCATAATATTGAGCATTCTGGAACTCTAGCTCTGTGTACATTCTTGGATCCCAGATACAGGAAGCCTGGATTTGTAGATACAACTGCTGCAGAAGCAGCAAAGAAACATGCACTAGAACTGGCTACAAAAGTATTCAGACAACACAGCCATCTGCACCACAAGAAGCAACTTCGAACTGTGACTCGTCAGTCTGGGAGGAGTTTGACAGAATGATTGCCAACACTCAACCACAAGGTAAGGAAAAAGTTCAATAAACTAATGTGATGGTTATTAATTTACATTTCAAGAAAATTATTTTAAATATTTTAAATATTTTTATTCCAGGAACAGGCACATCTGGGGCTATAGTAGAAGTACAACAGTTCCTGCAGGAGGCATACTATCCCAGGACTGCGGATCCTTTGTTGTGGTGGCAAAAACACAGTCATAATTATCCACTGCTGTCAAAAGTTGTGCGAGAGAGATTTGGCATGGTTGCATCATCAGTTCCTTGCGAACGTATATTCTCGAAGGCTGGAGCGTTTGTCAATGAGAAACGCATTAGACTAAGTCCACAACACGTGCGGCAGTTATTGTTCCTCAATGCCAATTTTAGCCAGTGGACTGCATCATAGCTTCTGGGTATCATGTTACAGTATTAAAGGCAGTGTAACTGGAGTATGTAAGATACTGAAGACAGTGAAATACAGTGCAATTACTAAGACTGTGATTTTAATTTGTATATAAAATATTACATGTAATGTTGCTGTAAGTTCATGTACATTATTGGCATGCTTGTGTATATTTGTAATATCTCCTCAGATTATCAACTTACAATTTCAGTTACTTATGTTCCACCCTAGTGAGGCTATCAATATTGTTTTTACATTAATTCAGTTTATTATGTCTGTCAGATAAATCTATGTAGATCTCTGCAACTCTGAGTTTTGTATATATACTGTAAATACTCTGTAATCAATTCCTGTACGTCTGCAACTTTTGTGTTATGTAATTGTAAATAATCTGAAATCTAGTACTTCAGCAACTCTTATGTAAATGAAAATACTCCATAATCCATTCTTGTGCCTTGCAACTTTCATGTTACGTAAATGTAAATACAGTCAGAAATAATTCTCTGTAATCCTCATATTGATGATGTACATATTTTATATATTGTATGTGTTTATATGTTCAACCATTCACTAATTATCTTATATACACAAACTATATTTTGATGTGTAAGTGCCCGCCAGTATGTAATGTCCTGTACAATTCCTATGTATGAGCCTGCAGGCTCGTTGGAATTAATTGAAATAAATGAATGAATGAATGAATCATTTAACAAGGATATCTTCTGTTCATACATACAGTTTTCTGGTAATTAGTTTTCTATAATTTAATTTTATTTTGTACATAAAATATTAGCTGCAATATTGCTGTAAGATAATGTAAGCTTGCTCTTAAATTATGTACATCCTTAGCATGCTTGTAAATATTTGTAAATATCTCCCCAGATCGACTTACAATTTAAGTTACTTAAATTTCACTCTAGTGAGGCTATGTGAATATTGTTTTTATGTTAATTCAGTTTATTGTGTCTACCTGTTAAATCTATGTTGATCATTTAACAAGGATAGCTTCTATTCATACAATGAATCATATCAACTTAAGTCAAGTACTCCAGTGTGCTGGTAATTAGTTTTATATAATTTAATCTTAATTTGAACACAAAATATTAGATGTAATGTTGCTTAATCTTTAAAAAAATCTCATGTAGGCCTAACCTATATTCTCAGCATGCTCATATATATTTACAGTTATCTCTGCAGATTATACAAGCAGAATTTAAGTTGGTTTAAATCTGTTACATGTCTCCCCTTCTAATGAGGCATTGTTAACATCATAGTTTTTTCTTTAATTCAGTTTATTGTGTGTCTGTCATTTAAGTCTGTGTACATAATTAAACTAGGATATCTTCTATTCATACACTGTATGTGCCCCAATTTTCTGATAATTAGTTTTCTATTATGAATGCTTATATTACTTTTGTAGGCATAATCCACCAATGTATCTAAATTTCGTCCTGTTATTAGTACAGTACTGGTACTCTTAATAGGGATGTATCACGCAAAACTTGTTCGCTAGGCAGCGTAATGGTAATACCCGGTATGAGCTTTCCGCTGCTCGATTGTTTTACATGAGACTTATATGGAGTATTCCTACATCTGCGATCATCGAAACGAAACTTTTGCTTTAAATGCATTAAAATGGAGTTACCATATTCTGCTAATGTTTTCAACAAGACGGGAAATGGTATAGGTGCAATGACGATTGCGGATTTGGAAACAGAATTGAAAAAAAGGGGCGAAAAAACATCCAGAAAAATGCGAGAGTTGATTGAAAGGTACCAGTAAGGAATAAATGCAGCAACTCCTTCTTTTAGCATTTTTGTTAAGATTGAATTCTTAAAGTACAAATGGCATTTTGAAAACATTCCTAATACGGTATTTTTTCTTTTCTTTGCCGGTTATAGGCGTACATAAGGCATGACATGTTGATAGATGGCGTCAGCGAAGGATGTAAGTGAAGATAGCTCCCGGTTCTCTTGCGAAATAATCGGGAATAAATGTGGTGTAAACTAGAAGCGAGTGAAGAATGGTATCCAGTGTGAAAAGTGTTTAATTTGGTACCATTTTGAGTGTATATGTAGTGCTGGTTTTGCTAAAAATGAAGATACTTGGACTTGTGTTAGCTGTGGCGAGAGCAATTTGAATAGCGGTAGCAAACCTAGGCCTACAACGGTCAACGAATCGCTGGCGTCTCATTACTTGGAGGATGGAGGTAATGATAATGTACTTGTAATTCTCTCTTCATTGCAACAGGATTTACAAGCATTAAAAGTGGAGAATGAGATTTTAAAGGAAAAGGTACGTTTACTGGAATCGAAAGTACCGGTACCAGGAAACACTCAGAACACAGGTGGCTCCGAGAATTCTAGCGCGTGGTGTCAAGTTGCTTCAGATTCTAGGAGGAAAAGTGTACAGTTTAATAAGGACAACTTTGTAATTGACACCAAAAATAGATTTTCAGCCCTGAGGGCAGTAAGCGATACGCAAGGTATCCGTACGGGAAGCAGTCAAACGTATAGCGCAAAATCCGTTACGAGAAGCGGCAAAGTTAGGCCTAAAATCCCACACAGTGCACCGGCGAAAGTGTCGAACATTCTTATATTTGGTGATAGCCAGGCGAGGGGAATTGCGGAGAAAATGGTCAATGAAGATATTGCAGCATCGGCAGTCATCTATCCTGGGGCCCCAATGAAGAAGGTATTGGAAAACACGGAGCAGGCGGCAAGAAATCTCGGAAGTCGTGATTCAGTGGTGATCATCGGCGGGACGAACGACGTAGCTCACAACGACGCCAAGAATGTTATTTCTGAACTTAAATGTACACTAGGTAAGCTGACTCACACTAACATCTTTGTAGTGAACGTGCCCCACAGGCATGATTTGATTATAGACTCGTGTGTGAACATTGAAGTGGACAAAGTTAATACAGATATGGTTAAAATTTGTAAACATTTTCGTAATACACAGGTAATTGATAGCAGCAGTTTCGAGAGACACTGTTACACAAAGCATGGCCTTCATCTAAACAATTCAGGTAAACGAAAGATAGCAAATATTGTTCTAGATTTTATTAATCATAAGATATGTACTGTAAAAAAGGCCACTCCCTTGAGTTATAATACCGACCAGGAAAACTAGTAGAAAGAGCCAGCTGTACTTCAAGCTGGCTCAGCCAACTAGAAAATGAAACTCAGGAAATTAAGGAATTTCAAGTTACCCAATTGCAACAGTCAATTTTTAGGGAGGAAGGGGGTCTGAGATTGCTCTTGGTAAACTGTCAGAGTGTAGTAAATAAACAATTAAAATTCAGTACATTGATGGAATCTTATGAGACTGATGTGGTGATAGGAGTGAAATCGTGGTTGAGAGAAGGGGTGGGTAATAGAGAAGTATTTCCAGAAGGGTACACAGTCTATCGTAGAGACCGAGGAGATAAAAAGGGAGGGGGGGTGTTTATTCTGGTGAAGGAAACATATTGTTCACATGAATGGTTTACTGATGAAGGGATGAAATATTAGGGATAAAATTAATTTGTGATAATATGAAGGAGGTGGGAATTATAGGAACATACAGGCCTGGAAGAGAGGAAAGAGACATGGAAATATTTGAGAAAATAATAGATTATACTCATAAGAACAATAATAATGATGTGGTAATAATTGGGGGAGATCTAAACTTGCCTGAGGTTGAATGGAATGGAGCTACAAGTGAAGCCCATGAACAGAAACTGGCAAATAAATTAATTTGGGAGGGAGGATTTACACAAGTAGTACAAGAACCGACTCGTCTCAATAACTTACTAGATGTATTCTTGGTTAAACCATGGGAAATTGTTGATATAACTGAGGTAATTGAAGGAATAGGTGACCATAAGGCTGTAATAATGGATGTAGGACTGGTACCAAAAATGCTTAATAAGAGGGTCACACAAAACAAGAAATTGTACAGAAAAACTAAAGTTGATGAATTTGGGACTTACCTTAAATCACAATTGAGTTGTTGGATAAGTGTAGGGAGTAATGTGGATACACTTTGGGCTAAATTCAAAGAAATCATTTGGGAAGGAGAGAAGAGATTTGTACCTGTTAAGAAGGGTAAAATGACCTCAGACCCTGTTTATTATACAAGGGAAATAAGAAAATTAAAAAGAAAATGTAGAATAGTAAACAGGAAAATCAAAGAAGGTAGGGAGAGTAGAGAAAGTAGAAAACAGCTAATGAGGGAACTGAATAGAGTGAAAAAGTAAGCAAAAGAGAATTATATGAATGGCATACTTCAAGAGGGCAATGACCACAAAGGGAAATGGAAAAAGCTGTATTCATATATCAGGAATCAAAAAGGAAAAGGAATCCAAATTCCTACAATGGTGAGAGAAGAGGGTGAACTCTATTTAACACATACTGAGAAAGCAAACCTATTTAGTAGGGAATTCAGAGATTCAGTAGATGATTGTCAGGAGTTGGAAACCGAAACAGAAGATAGAGAGGAAGAGACACAGAGGGTAACAAGAAGCTTCTCATTCACAAATGAAGATATTTTCAGAGAAATCCAACTGCTTCATCAAGGAAAAGCGGCAGGAAGTGATTAAATTACTGGAGAAGTATTGAAGACAATGGGGTGGTACATAGTGCCTTATTTAAGATTTCTCTTTGACTATGTCATAAATAATAGTGAAATACCAAAGGAATGGAAGGAATCTATAATAATACCAATTTATAAAGGAAAGGGTGATAAAAGGAAACCAGAGAACTACAGACCTATCAGCCTGACCAGTATAGTTTGTAAAATACTGGAGAGTTTAATATCAAAGTACATCAGAGGGATATGTGATGATAAAAATTGGTTCATGAGGAGCCAGTATGGATTTAGAAAGAAATTTTCTTGTGAGGCACAACTGGTGGGATTTCAGCAGGACATATCAGATCAATTGGATTCAGGAGGCCAGTTAGATTGCATAGCCATAGATCTTTCCAAAGCCTTTGATAGAGTGGAACATGGAATATTATTAAAGAAATTGGAGGGAATAGGATTGGACATAAGGGTTACACATTGGGTAAAAACATTTCTAAATTAAAGGGCTCAGAAAGTCAAAGTAGGAATTAACATATGGCAGGAAGAGAAAGTTTGGAAGGGAATTGCACAGGGTAGTATAATCGGTCCGTTACTTTTCTTAATATACATAAATGATTTAGGGAACAATATAACATCAAAAATAAGATTGTATGCAGATGACATAATTGTTTATAGGGAAATAAATACCATTGAGGATTGTTCAGAATTACAAAGGGACCTTGAGAGTATCCAACAATGGGTTGAAGAGAATAACATGAAGGTTAATGGAGGCAAATCAACTGTTACAACATTTACAAACAGGAGTTTTAAAACTGAATTTGAATATACTTTGGATGGGGTAGTTATCCCAAAAGATGGCAAGTGCAAATACTTAGGTGTAAGATTTGAAAGTAATTTGCACTGGAAGGGTCATGTGGATGACATTGTTGGGAAAGCATACAGATCATTACATATCATAATGAAGCTACTTAAAGGATGCAACAAAGAATTAAAAGAGAAAAGTTACTTAAGTATGGTTCGTCCATTATTGGAATATGCAAACAGTGTTTGGGATCCTCACCAAGAATACCTAATAAAAGAAATAGATAGTGTGCAGAGGAAAGCAGCAAGATTTGTAACAGGGGATTTCAGGAGAAAGGGTAGTGTGTCAGAAATGTTAAAGAAACTAGGGTGGGAAACTTTAAGTAAGAGAAGGGAGAAAACTAGACTTATAGGTTTATATAGAGCCTATACAGGAGAAGCAGCATGGGGAGATATCCGTGAGAGGCTTCAGTTGGAAAATAATTATATCGGCAGGACTGACCACAAATATAAAATTAGAAGGAATTTTAGCAGAAGCGATTGGGGTAAATTTTCTTTCATTGGGAAGGGTGTGAAGGAGTGGAACAGTTTACCAGGGGTAGTGTTTGATCCTTTTCCAAAATCTGTACAGATATTCAAGAAGAGAATAAACAGCAATAGAGAAAATAAATGAAATGTTAGAGGGCATTCGACCAGTGCAGGTTAATGTAAATAAAAAATGTGTGTGAATAAATTAATTCCATCCCCTGGTCTAAGGAGTTTGGACAGCCAAAGTAGGGGACTGCCTGTAGGGGTGAAGTACAGTGGGGACTTCGAGGGCCCTGGGACCGCTACGGTAGCTGTGAAGGCCTTTCAGGAACTCTGAAAAGTGGTGGTAAAAGGGGCTCTGGTTAAGACGCAGCAGGTCGTTATGCTACTTAGGTTCCAGAATGGGTAAAGAAAAGAAAAAGTAAATAAATGCAATGTAGATTTTAATCTTATACCAGTTGTACAGTATCATTTGAAGTAATTCCACATACTGTATATCAGATGACTATATTTGTAAATAGCACAGGAGATATTATAAGTAGAATTTTGTAAACAATGTAAATTAATTAAGGATGAGCTGTGTGTTTAATAGAAAACATTGTTTGCGTAAATTATATAATATTGTATTATAGGAAAATTTTATTCTCTTGTTAATTTAATATTTAGTGCTTGACAATAATGTATTTTAGTGTACCATTTGCCACCGAGGTAAACACCTCATTTGCAAATAAAGAGATTTTGATTTGATTTGACATTGGTATGACAGCAGTGCCTGGGGCTACATCCAGTACAACTGAACTTCATTTCCATGTAGCGCACGAGTTTCAGGATCTTGTTTCGGACCATAAGACAAATACCGTACCTGTTTAAAAATTTCAAATTTGGAAGTAATGAGTTATTTCCTGTTCAGGAAGTCTGAAATTGATGGTGCTCCAGTGTCAAATTATATGTCACTGTGTGATTCAGGGTACCGTAGCGCACACGGTTTTACGGCTGTTTTCCCACTTCTATATCTTCTTGCTGTCTGAATTATTTCCAAGGTACCTGTGCTACACCATGCAAATATCGAAGGTACAGCGTTCTCTTTAAGTCTTGTCTTTCGCCTAAAATTATTGAAATAGGTCATATTAACTGAAATTATTTCTTAATTAGTACTAATTGGCTTACTTACCAGTTTCAGTAATGACATAATCTTCAACTGTAAAATGTTTCGAGCAGACTTTGATATTAGGAGTCATGTTATTATTACGTAGGTCCTACCTATGAATCGCATGCAACCACTTTTTACGGAAAGCCTCTTGCTTAGGGAATTGCTGGTATGAATTCGGTCGACCTTGATTTTGGGGTATTGGGACACAGCAGTAGTCACGTATCACAATTTTCTTGTCGTCTTTGTTGTCGTAACGATATATTAAATCTTTAACTTCAGCATTTAACTAGGTAACTTCCATTAAAAAACACATATAAACAAATGACGATCGACAAGCGCATACCGGGTACTACACGTGAGACATCTATCGGTAGTGTTTCAGTACATCCCTATTCACTGAGCTCAATTTGTAAAGGCACACCCCAAAATTTTGTATACAGTTCTTCTGTACAAGTCTATGGCCTTTTGGTATTAATGGATATAATAAATGTTAGTAACATTGGGAAAGGTTATTCTGTATAAACTGTAAAAACACAACCATGCTAATAACAAGTCATTGGACCCAGCCACAGGCACAGTCCCGGTTACTCAGGTTCCCCTTGACAATATTATAACTTACGACCGAAAATTTTCTAATAGCCGCTTGGAAAGGTATTTGTTTATGAGCAGTATTAGCATGTCTTTATACTGGAATCAAGGAGAAAAAGCCAAATTATAGTGTAAAAAAACCAGTATGATCTAACCTTAATGTTTACTTAATTGTGTAAAAGCATTAACGAGAGCATTTAAACAATATATTAAAAAGTAATCATGTTTAATTATTAGTTGTAGCTCTTGAAGCATCACTTCACTGGCAAAAAACAGTTTAGTTTAATTTATTTTTATGTTAATTCCTTCTGTACAGCAGATTTTAAGTCGCTATTAGAATAGCAATGTGCAACAACACTGTAGTAATCGTGCAAGACCAACTATAATTACATCAGACCGTAATCCAGGGAAAACATGGCGGACATTGGTGGGCGATATGAGAGGTTGAGGGCAAGGTTATGCGTGTTTATTCCGAGTCACCTAAAGAAAAGATCACAAGTCGAACGTCATGAAATGCAACTCATTAACTCGAAATATGAATAATTAAATACGATATATAGATGTCAACAAAGAACATTATTAACCTTACATGAAATACTATGACACCACTATTAACCACCGCCCATTATGTAAAACACGCAAACAAATTTCTCCAACAATATTTCAACAATCCAAAATCCACCTGTATTGTTGAGTAGGTACAAGCGATATTTGTATGAAACACTTGGCCATCTAAAGAACTCGTTACCTTATAACTCATCAGAATTGACGGCGAAATTGTATATTACATAAAAAGAACATAATCCTCATGTTCACTCACGGGAAAGGGGTTAGGTTTAGTTTACGCACGTTCATTGTAAAACGTTGAAAATTAATTACATCATTCTTGCACCACCGGTTAATTTCGTCTCTAAATCATAAATCTTGGTCATGATTTTCCGGATGTTTTTGGGACTGATTTAATTTTCTTTGTAGTAAGGTGCGTTGGCTGATAGGGCAAATGCTAGGATAGGCATCATTAGTTTTAACTTCGGAAGTTTGCGCGGCACTCGAATTAGATCACCACCTTCTACGGGTATATAATGTTTTCCCTAACAATACATTTGATTTCGAAAATGATAAAATGATTAATGTACACAGCATTATTAGGCCTATGATTCGGTTCGAAGTTTTCCTTACGAATGCTCTTAACCCAATTTTGCCTTAATATTAGGTCTTTTGGAAACGGGAACACTGAAACTCTTACTTACATCCAGGCACACAGCACATTAAACTATAAACATATTGCATAGGTAACTAAAAATGAAGAAAATACTTTCAGAGAACAACACGAGAATGAACGTTAACCTAATCACCACCGATATTGTTGGAATAAATAAGCTCTTTGAGAACAAACAGCTTCTTACGGCATTGAAAGAGGATCTATAACCTTCTTAAGACCATAAATAAATATAATGTACGATTAATAATATTCAAATTTCCGTAAATATTTGGTAACAACACGACTTTCACAAATCAAGATAAACGCATGCTAACACTCCAGCTGCCGCCATTATGGACAGTTTCGATAGGTCGGTTAAGGTCTGAGATATTGTAGTTGGTCTTGAATCGTGCCATAACACTAGTATTTGGAAGAAGCAAAACTGCTACTCGAAACAGTTATTTTGAAACTGTTTCGAGCTCGAAACAGGAACAGTTGAAACTGTTTCACACAAATAGCAGTTTAGCCCACCTGTATCACAGTGACACACGTATGTCTTTTGTCTTACACTTTCAACAATTTCGTGTGTGATATCTGTGTTCACTGAAGTTCTTTGCTTTCAGTCACGCAGTGACAGTGGTGCGGTACACTACTCTACTTGTGCAAGTTAGAGGTGCAAGGTAGTGGTCATCACTTGTGTGTTCGTTTGCGTGTGGTGCGGGAGTGCCAAGCAATGGAGACCGACAGTGGAGGAACGTCAGTGGTAAATGGGACTTCCTTACGAGTGGAGCGTGAAATCGTAGTACCTATGGAAGAAGAACCTATAACCAATTCATCCAGTAATACGACAAGACAGCAAGATTCTCAGTCCACTGCGTCTGACGTTCAGGGAAGTAATACCGAAGTGGTAGACCGGTCTAATTCTGAACAATCTAACAACCAAGCCGAGACGCCCCAAGTGGCTCCTACTCCGGAATATTATAATCGATTTCATCACGGACCTTTCTTTGTCTTTGTTGAATCCCTAAACGAGCAAAACATCGGCAATTTGCATCCTATGGCACTTGGTCGCCGTTTTTATGAAACCAAACTCAATGTCAAGTCGATTCAACGTAAAGGACGTAATCGACTACAAGTTACCTTTCATACGGCTTCTCAAGCAAACGCATTTCTGAGTAATCCCATGCTTGAAACCCTAAAAATTAAAGCGTACATCCCATCCTCACAAGTGTTAAGAGTTGGCATTATTCGCGGCGTTGAAAAGGGTTTATCGAATGACGACATATTAAAGTACTTTGAATCCGAGGCACCCGTGAAAAGTGTGCAACGACTTAATCGCCGTGCCGTCCAAGATGGGGAAACCCAATACCTGCCTACGGGTTCAGTAAAAATTGTTTTCAGATCACAAGCATTACCCTCCCATGTCGCCTTATATAAGGTGTACATGGAAGTAGAACCCTACATCTTTTCACCGATTCGCTGCCGCAAATGTCAGCGATATGGCCACACCATTCGACAATGTCAAGCGAAAACTGCTCGTTGTGGGAAATGTGCTCAACAACATGAAACCCAAGCATGTACGGAGCAATTTACGCAATGTGCGTACTGTAAAAAAAATCATGTCACAGGTTCATCAATTTGTCTAGAACATAAATATCAGGTCACCATTAAAAAATTAATGAGTACTGAGCACAAATCCTTTCCCGAAGCCAAAGCCCGAATCGCCCTCCCCATTTATCATTCTGAGCAACAAGACCTTCAGTTTCCTCCTCTACCGTCAAATCCCCCATCCCCTTCGACTCCCAATCCGCGTAAACGCAAATTCACCCAAGTAATCATGCAATCTCCCCCTCCTACACCTGAACCCGGTTTCGATCGTCAAGGATACATGGCCATTCTGCGAAACGAACCGTCAGTTCCAGTACATTCGATTCCATCCACGAGTGCCATGCAACAACCCCTGTCAATAGCATATCCCTCCAGTGCGCTCTCATCTGCTAGGCAGCCACCCTCTACAACCCCTCAAGATACACCCTATCCTCCTTCCAAGGAACGCCTACAACAAGAAATCCAGCAATTGCTGGTACTGTTAATTCAAAGTATGGGTCACGAGCCTCAACTTCACCATGTCTTATACAAGCTACGAGACTCTATCATGAATATCCTAGCATGATCACTTTACTTCAATGGAATTGTCGAAGTGCCGCCTCTAAAAGACATGAGTTACAAGTTTTGTTGAATGAAACACGAGCTCATTTTATCTGTTTACAAGAAACGTGGTTTCAACCGCATATCCCTTTTCGTTTACGAGGTTATCAAGTTCTCCGACATGATGGTAACGGCTTTGATGGAGTTGCCACATGTGTACATACTTCTTTATCAGTTACACAATTATCCTTACAATACATCATCCCGCACACTTATGCTGTAGGAATAGTACACCATAACACCTGTTTCATCAACATCTATTGCCCTCCCCACATTTACATCACTCAGAACCAATGGACGCATTTTATCCAACAATTTGACACATTTCCACATCTTTTTCTTCTCGGAGATTTTAATTGTCACCATACTGAATGGGGATGTATGGTAGATACAATCAAAGGTTCCAACTTACTTACTATTTCAACTCATCAGAATTTGTTTCTCTTAAATGACGGTTCTCCGACCCGTTTGACTCCGCCTGGATCTCCACCTAGCGCAGTAGACCTTACTTTCTGCCGCACCACTATGGCCCCTGTTACCACCTGGCATACATTATCTGATACGCACACTAGTGATCATTTCCCCATTATCATCACCTATGGTGTTCACCCACCACATTTCCAATTTCTTCCACCCTCCTGTATAAGTAACGTCCGATCTTATAAAAACTTCAATGTCTCTACTTACCAATCATACCTCAATTATATCTTGCAGCAGAAACATAAGTCCCCTCTTTCCTTTTCCCTTTTACTCCCTTATTTAACCCAATATTTAAACATGTTTCATCCATGTCGACCATTAAAAGTGACGACCCATCCACAGCAATACGAACTAAAATGGTGGGATAAAGAATGTCATGATCTTATCCACAAGCGCAAACAATTATTCAAACAATATCGCCAATCGATGACGCAGCAGCATTATTTTCAATTGCGAAACCATATCGCGAAAACAAAACTCGTCTTTAATGCAAAAAAGCGAAAAGCTTGGCAATCTTTTATTTCTCAATTAACTCCACAACTCCCAGCAGCAAAATTTTGGAACGCAATCCGCATGATCACGAGAACTTTCCAATACCAAACCTCTTCTGCTTATCCGCGACAAGTTCTAGAAGATTTTTTATACACCCTTGCCCCTGTCACCGTAAATCCCCTCTTTCTACCCACCTCACAGAATAACTCTTGTTCTTTTCTTTCCCTTTTGAATCCAATTACATATAATGAATTACGCTCTGTATTATGTAACGTCAATAGCTCATCACCAGGACCTGATGCAATTACTTATCAAATGCTCAAGGCCTTACCCCCCCATGTTCAAATTTACTTACTCAAATATTATAATAGTATTTTAGAGACATTACATGTACCAGCATCTTGGAACGAGTTTTTCATCACCCCCATCCTAAAACCAACAAAACGACCTACTGAACCTGATAATTTCCGAGGCATAGTTCTAGGATCGTGTATACGCAAAGTTTTTTGTAAAATCCTTATGAAACGCATGGCGTGGGTATTGGAATATTACTCGCTATTACCCAAGTACCAGTTTGCCTTTAGACGGGGTATCAGTACACAGGACCCTATCATTATTTTCTTACTTGACATCTTACTAGCAAAATGGCGGAAACAATCTCTCGTAGCGGTGTTTTTGGATATTAAAGGTGCCTATGATGCTGTATTACTGCATATCCTCTGGGAGAAATTATTTAGTGCTGGAATCCCTTTCCAATTCATTTCTATTTTAAATCAACTATTTACTAACCGCCGGTTAACTATTAAATCTCACCAACACACAATTGATAGCCGTTACACATCACAAGGTTTACCACAGGGATCAATACTCAGTGGAATTTTGTTTGCCCTTTACATGAAAGAGCTCGAATCTCTTGTGCTACCACACGCCCGTATTCTAGCTTACGCAGATGATTATGTTATTTATTGTGCTGACTCCCACATTGACTTTTGTAGAGACAAAATATCTCAGGTTCTAAGTTTAGTCTTTCAGTGGCTAACGGCCCATGGACTTTCCCTTTCTATACCTAAATGTGCAGCAATGATCTTTACACATAAACGGACCTTTGATAAAACCCCTATTAACTTTGACACTTATAGCATTCCCTTGGTTTCACAACACTTATATTTAGGAATATATTTCGACCAAAAACTCACATGGCAACCTCATATACGACACCTGATTAGGAAATCCGATCGTTATATCACCATTTTACGAACGGTAACGAAACGTGCATGGGGTGCTGACCCTTTGTCAGCACTACAGCTTTATCATGCAACCATTCGGTCCATAATTGATTACAGCGCCCATATTATTGATTTAACCACTAAACATAGTTTATTAGCGTTGGACCGTCTCCAATTTTCAGCACTACGTATCAGTGTGGGTGCCCTTCGCACAACACCTACTAACGCTTTATTAGTCGAAACTACGGAAGAACCACTGTACATCCGCAGGATAAAACTTTCCAAAAAATTCCTACTTAAACATATTAGTAGAACGAACTCCCTTATTGTCCCTAAATTACAATTATTATATGAATATTATCAACAGCGTCCTCCTCCCAATCATCGGTATCCTGCCATATATATGGCTTATGCTGAAATCCACCATCTTACTGAGACTATATTTCGTACACCACGTATTAATACGTATTCATACCACTATGATATTCAAACATTCCGTCCTTCTATTATCATTGCCCCTTCTGATGCATCAATCCAATCTATGTCTGCACCTTATCCCACATTATATGCTCATAAGAAATTTAAAAGTCCCATAACTACACCAGATTACCACCTATTCACCGATGGGTCAAAATCCAATACTGGAGTCGGAGCAGCATTTTACGACCCCCAACTACTCATCAGCTTTAAATATCCGTTACCTAATAATTTAACTATTTTTACAGCAGAATTATATGCCATATACCAAGCCCTTGTATATGCTCAACAGTTGCAATCCAAAAAAATAAATATATTCAGCGATTCCCAAAGTGTTTTACAAGCTCTGCATTCACTCGCCCCTCATACAAATACATATGTCTACGAAGTCAAGTCTCTCCTATTTCGACTTGAAACATCCGGTTTTGTTATAACGCTAATATGGATTAAAGGGCATAATCGGCACGTAGACAACGATATGGCCGATATAGCAGCGAAAGACGCCAGTGCAGATACCGCGAATATATTACAAATCAAAATTCCGATTCCCGACTTCTTTTCGAATATCAAAGCTGCAGCTCAACACACATGGTGCACACAATGGCGATTATCTGCTCATACGAAAGGACAATATTACTACCAACTTCAACCGAGTATTCCCACATTACCGTGGTTTGCAACTGGTACGTATACACGACGTCACATTACTAATATCATCCGACTACGATTTAATCATGCCTTAACCCCAGTATATTTAACTCGATTTCACATTACGAACGACCCAACTTGTTCCTGTGGAGAATCTGAGTGCGATGTTGACCACCTGTTCTTTCATTGCCCCCAATATGCACATTACCAGACCATTTTGATGCAGAAATTACTTAAAGTTCAAGTATCTTTCCCTACACGACTTTCAGTTTTGTTGCACCAACCTTCGCCTACGATCATTACTATTTTAAATGAGTACCTTGATAACACTCGCATAAAATTGTAATCACGATTTAGTTTTGCAGTTGGTTTTGTTCCGACATGTTTGTGAGGTGGCACTTCTCAATGTCCCTGGTGAGTAGATACTGTTTCAAGGTTCTTATTATTTTCCGATCTCGTACAGCGTCACACGTTACTCCTATTCCAGCTTACTAAGTTCTTTGTGTCTTTGCTCAGTCCTGAATGTACTACCTCCATAACCCTCCTCATACCCGATATAATATTACTTCCTTAAGTGCATCTATCTTCGTGTGATCATGCTACAATCGGATATTCGTGTTGTAAACGTGTGTTTTTGTGATATAAGTGTAACATATTAATGATCTTGTGACTGGGAAAAAGTCTTTTGAATCCCAAATAAATATCCGCAAGACAAGACAAGACAAGAAGTTCTTTGCTTTCGTTTCATTGCTTCACTTGTCTATGACATCATTTCATGAATTGTATCGCGATATACAATATTTAACAGGCAACAAAATGGTATGGCCAATGTACATAAGAAAAATTCAGTGGACTGGTGATTTATTGGTCCAGGGATCGAGCTACTTTCGTTCGAACAGAAATAAAAATATTTATTGGTCCAGGGATCATGCTATTTTTCTTTAATAATAATAATATAACTAATGCGCACATTTGTGCATTTTAAAATAGTTAGTTCTCCTTGCTGTACTCTATGAGAGATTTCACTCTTTTTGCACAACTGAGTAGATGGTATCTTGTACATGTTTTGTTGCAAAGTTCACATTTACTATGTTTCTCTGATGATTTTTCTGTTGACCTCCATTTTGCTGTTTGAACTGGCCACTCTAGTCATATGGACAAAGATAATGAGTATCTACAGACATAGCACTCCCATTCCACGGTGCACCTGAAGAAAGTAACAAAAGACGGCACCAGCAGCGAATGGACAAGGATAATGAGAATCCACAGACATAGCACTCGCATTCCTCGGTGCTGTGCTAGCCCTGGACCTCAAGAAAGTAACAAAAGACGGCATCAGCAGCGGAATACGACATAAAACAGTCCTGTCTACAAGCCTTAAGTATGTTTTCATATTTCTCAAATAACGACGGTATTTCTTAATTTGCCAGAGATTTTTCACTTGATATGTGTAAAAGCAATTGTTATGTTCCATTTGTGACAAATTTTATAGTGATATTTGGGTGATACCTATGCGCATCATACCCAAATGAGAAACTCTCTAGGCCTCGAGTTTTCTAATTCTGTACGGTACGTAAGAAGGGAATGCATCGAAAATAGTACGTACTGCATTCTCCTTCAAAACAAATTTCTTCATGGACCGATCAAACTATTCCGATTTGAAATGTGCTGGGCATATTCTGGTGTAAGGAGAAGTTATCCAATTTTCCCTTCTAATGGCCTTAATCCATTCTGTTCTCCTTTCTTCATGAACAGGAAACCTCAAGAAAAATTGACGATAAACAGCAAGTCTAACCTAAAAATTATTACGAAAAGTGGACGTTGCTTCTGAGACTCCGAAGTACTAGCGCAATAACAACGGAGGTGATATAATATACTGTACTACATATTACAAACCATACTTAGAATCTTATAATACCCGTGAAATGTTATTCCAGGAATATTTTTGGATTTCCGATTCGTGCAACCGTGTGCACAACACGACATTGTAAGAGCTACAACATCAACTAAATATTAGTATCTTTTTTACGTTTAAGCGTGTCGTAGAGGGTTTGCATCTGAAAATTCCCGGAATTACAATTTGCGTTCACCGTACTCACTTCAGTGAGCTGTGACAGATTTGATTATCAAAAAATAGCATGGGTTCTCGCGCCTATTTACGACTACGCCCCCTATGTAGACCACTGTCATTGGGCTTCACTCTCAGAGCTCCAAGCAAATAGCCTACAGTAGAGACAATACGCGACACTGAGCGAGATATCGAGGGACAGCCATTGGAACTCACTCTAGCGGATAGACCTGAACAGTACTGATTCTCCCATAAGAGCACGTGTATTTTTGTGTGAAGTTTTTGGTGTTATTTATGCGTTTTCAGTGAGTTGACATAATTAAATAGTAGCGTGTGTCATTCCTTGATATCTCCTCTCAACATGAGGGGAAAGGTAAGCGCTGTGTTTGGCTGCAGTAATTACGAAGTAGAGAAAAATGCGCGGTCGTTCTTCAAGTTCCCTCGTGACAAGAACATGTAAGTAATATTGTGTTTGCAGTGGCGAAGCTATTAGTTAATTAATGGGTAGGCAGGAAATCTTACCTTAAAGTTTCTTGAAGAGTAGTTCCAAACGTCGAGTTGTCTTGGTTGCAAAATGGTCAATCACACGGTCCTTCAATACTTGATCACTCATCAATTTTTTCACAAGCATTTTCTCGATAGAAATCTTTCATTGTTCTTTGAAATACGCAAGTATGTTTTTATCCTCTTCAGAGTGCTCATACTCCCTTCATAGAAAGCCGTGGTCACAGGAAATGTTAATATTAAAGGAATCAATTTTGACACTTCCACATACACTGGTTCGAGGTCATCGAGGACAATATAATGTAAAAGTTTTAGGGGACAAATGTTTGTCTATATTGGAATAAATGTTAATCAATTCACTTTCCAGTCTTTCCCTATTAAAAACGCGGTAACTGAACAGTCTTATGTTCAGTTTAATAGCAGGGAAGCTCTCTTTGTAAACTATGAACTGAGTTGGATCCAACAACTCAAACTGGATGCTTTCAAAATCGCCAAACCGTATTTACATTTGCATAATTAAGGTGTCAAGAACTTAATATGTTAACATTTTGAGCTTTCGGAGTGTCCTGTGATTTACACTTATCTCGTTATTTATTTTGCGACATTTTACAACGCAAAATGATACTGTATTTTCTGATCGCAGGACCTTGAGGATACCAGTGGTTTTTCTAATTTCAGTATTGCACAGAATTACATCAGATGTGCTTTTATGTTGTGGTAGAGCAACGAGATGGTCTCTATATATATAAAAAAATCTCTATAGAGATAGAGCAAATAAATTAATTGGGTCTTCTTGTATATGGCAAGCAACCCAACAGCTGAATTGTACGACTCACTGTCCCAGTCCTCATCATTCTCTGCAATGTCTTCAAAAACCTGTTTTAGATCAGCATAGTGTGAAAATATTGTGTGGACTGCTCTCGAATGAGAGCTCCAATGGGTAGCGCATGCTTTTGGAAATCTGAATCCTTTGGATTCTAGAAGATGATCTCTTTTTGAGGATATACTAAAAAATGAATGAAATGCTGTCAGATTATGAAAGAAGAGCCTGACTGATATTATTGTCTCGTTTTACACAACTAACAGTCCATATCTGAATTGTCACAAATACAGCCAATAATGCATTGATTGCCTTCTAATTCAAAAGAAAAACACACTTAACAATTGGGTACTTCATTGTCACCTTTGCGCGGGGAGTTACTACACTCTCAAATAGCTAGGAGGCTTGCCTCTCTGGGTTCTAGACCTTGAGGAGAAAGGAGTGCGGGCGGTAAACCAACCCTTCCTCCACCACCCCGCGCCATTCACAAGCTGACGGAAGGGAAATAAAACAAAAAGTCCTAGGTGAGACAAGTTACAGACTGCCTCCCTGTCAGAACAAGTAGTCTGCTGTCGCCATCTAATGGGGCGATCGCGAAGCACATCATCTGCTGTCATCATGTAGCACATATCAAAAACAGTTCATTGTTGATTTAACACAATAGCAACAGCAGATGCATTTGTTCGTATTTCTTAGGGTAGGCATTGCCTCAACTGACTCCAAGTAGTTTCGCCACTGTGTGTTTGCATATATATTCTTCCAGTGACAAAGAGATTTTTATAGTACTTCATAATCTTCTGACCTGCTCGACCCATATTTTAACTGGCATAAAAGGTAATACGCATATTTTATTGTATAGTGCAGCAGTTAACCTTCAATACCGATGTGTTGTTGTAGGTGTGATCTGTGGGTTTTGAAATGTCACAGAAGTGATTTGGATAAGGTGTACAAGACAGAAGGGACGTTACGCTTATATAAGAATTATAAGATCTGTTCAAATCATTTCCAGGCCATTGACTTTAAAAATCCTCGACTATACAGCCAAGGGTATATTACATTTTTACTCTAATTGTAGGCTACGTATATATTCCTCAAAGCATCACTATCGACAACATTTTCATACTTTTCTTTCTTTAATCCCTCTTCTCAGATTAAAGCCGGAATTTTATAGATTTTCCTTCTGTTAGTAGCCTTCATGTTGAGAGGAAAATTGTCCAGCTTTTAAATGTTAATTCATTGCATCATGTGTGTAAGGAATGTGCCGATATTTTTATTGACAAGTGTCTTAATGTGATCATACAATGTTTTTTAAATGAGAAAAAAGACAAATCCAACCGTAAAAGTTCAGGCAGGAATGCTAAAGCTAAAAAAGTAATGCATAAATGAAAGATCAAGCCATTTCACAGCAGCACATTTCATATCTTGTTTATGTGTCTAATTTCAGTCTTTGAATAATAACCTTTTAAATAATTATTCATTTATTTATCCAGAATTGCTTTAGCAACTTCGAAGTTAATATCTCAATACCACTTTCTTTCTAGACGTAATTTATTTATCGATTTCCGTACATACATTTCCATTGATATTTGAATTTAGCGCGATTTGTTCAGGTCAAGTCACTAGGAGCGCCACCGTTGAATTGTCTCCCATTTTAGCAAAGGCGAAATCCGTAAGTGTCGCGTGTTGTCTCTACTGTATTTGCTCCAAGGCATCTCCCTGTATCTTTACTCCCTGGGGCTAACGCTTCCCATGATTCCCCTTCTCCTTGATAGATAGGTTTATTTTAACTGGCAAAGTTAACTATTAAGCAGTCAATGCACGAATAATATTTTAAAAAATTACTATGCTACTGTGCTCTCTTCTTTCTTTCTTTCTTTCTTAATCCCTTTACACTTCAGGGTTGGCTTTTCGCTTGGACTCAGAGAGGGATCCACCTCTACCAGCTCAAGGGAAATGTCCTGGAGAGCGTGAGATGATACAACCGAGGGCTAGTACCTCGCCCAGGCGGGCTCACCTGCTGTGCTGAACAGGGCCCTTCTTCGGGGGTGGGAAGATCGGAACGGAGAGACAAGAAAGAGGGAAGGAAGCAACCGTGTCCTTAAGTTACGTGCTCTCCCGCCATTTGCCTGGAGGAGAAATGGGAAACCACGGAAAACTAGTTCGAAAATGACTAAGCAGACTTAGCAGTAAAATTACACGTTCTTTTCCCCATTATACGGTAGGAGACACTTAAATAATGCTCAAACTGTTCAAATATTGAAACCGGCACGTTAAGTAAACAAATGCGTCAAATATTGTTAGCCTATTTTTACCTACCTGCATGTCTAACACTTAGTTCCGTTTCTGGATTTGGGATCGGGGTGAGCTGCAATGAATTTATACGGCAAGTTTCTACGACCCGATGCCCCTCCTGGTACCAGACTCAGTTAAGGAGCTAATGAAGATTAAATGTATTATAGTTAATAAAGCTGGGCAAAGAGGTGCGAGGAATCGGTTGTAGCCTATGAATACGAAATGTGCCAGCATTTGCCTTGAAGTAAAAATATGAAAGCACAGAGAACGGTGGAGTTCAAACCCGCTCGTCCCCCGAATGCAGAGCTTGACTTCATATCCGTAGTGCGGCCAATTAACCTTTTTTCACCTAAATAAATGAAATGATAATTTTGTCTGTACGCTTGGATTAGATGTACAAAATGTCAAAAACATTCTTATTTATATTAAAATAAGTTTAATAAATAATAATTCTATAATGATAGAGCGAAGTGATCAATTGTTAGCGACAGCCTTCTTCGTAAATAGGAACCTCAACAGTTTTGAAGTGATTTTATCTTGTCGCCTCACACCAGCTTCAAGACAGGGGCTCACATTCCGGTAATCCTTGCTATTCTTCCATCCAACGCTGCCTCTCCGTTTTGCGTTTCAATCCTTACAAATTCAAGTCCGTCTTCAGAATATCAGGATTAGATTTCTTAGCTTCAGATTTTAAGTGCGGTATTGATGAGGTGGCTGATTCTGGGGTGCGATTGGTTGCATGACGTCGCCGGTAGCAGGTGGCACTTCAGTATTTTCTAGCCATTGTTCCACTAAGTACTGAAGGAATTCCTCTTCTGGTGCTTGATACAGCCAGCCTTCTTCAACATTTTCAGGCTTGAGAAGAACAAGAGCAACACACAGTCTGACGTCTTCATTTCACTTGTATATTGTAGTCACACCAATCTACTGAACCCTCCTCCGGAGGCACTGCGTAAAAATAAAAATCATCCGCGAATGTTAACTGAGGGAAATATAAGCTCTAAGGCCAGGATACACCGTCTCAGGCTGCCAACCAGGTAATTCTCGTAGAAGCAATCGTAGCATTCGTAATTTTTTTTTTTTTTTTTTTTTTTTTTTGCTAGTTGCTTTACGTCGCACCGACACAGATATGTCTTATGGCAACGATGGGACAGGGAAGGGCTAGGGGAGGAAAGGAAGTGGCCGTGGCCTTAATTAAGGTACAGCCCCAGCATTTGTCTGGTATGAAAATGGGAAACCACGAAAAACCATTTTCAGGGCTGCCGACAGTGGGATTCGAACCTACTATCTCCCGAATACTGGATACTAGCATTCGTATATAAGTTTCTTTCTTTCTATCAGAAAGGTGAGCAAAGGCGACTGGTGAAAAGTTTGTTTCATTTTCTGTGATTCAAGTCTACATGTATTTAACAAATTTGATTAAAATTACTACTGCAGCTTTTGAATGTCCCGTGAAATGTCTCCCCGTCAGACAACCACTTCGGAAATTCCTGGCTATGTTTATCTTCCTTGAGCATGGTTTCTGTTTCGGTACAGCGGTCTCATTGAGTTGTAGAACTACGGAGTACTTGTCAGTGCTGTTTAGTAAAGGCTGATTTTTTTCGGTCAAATATCTTAGGAAATGCCACAATGTTATCCTCGCGGGATCGCTTTTTCGCTCGAAATGTAGCCTAGGTTTTTTACGTCCAAGTTCTACTCGTCTGGAACACACTGGTGAGCGACCATTCTCACCTTTGTATCGCTTTGACACACTAGTCTTCTTATACATTAGGATTTCTTCTATTTTAAACCAGCGTTGCCAAGTTAGCGGATTTTCCGCTAAATTTGGCGGAATTAGAATACTGTCGGCGGAGAAATATACCATTTAGCGGACAGCGGACTTTTTGGCGAAATTCTAGATTCATTATAGCGGAATTTAGCGTTTTATCCATTTCACATTTTTGAAATTTAACTCAAGTCTGTCTCTGAGCTATTCCGTATTTCTTGTCAGGAGATAGCAGTCACATGAGGAAAACATGTTATTTGATTTGATGTTATGAGATCATGGTATGATAAATTTGTAATGCGTGCGGAAAGGGTACTTATCTCTTAGTTGACGAATGACGACAGATAATGAAACTGTGAGAGAGTAGCATTTATATTTATGCTATGAAGGAAGACCGTTTAATGAACTGTCCTGTTCTGTGTGTGACCCTTGAGGTTTGTACCCGGCAGTAAAACGCCTAGAAGATTTAGCTCGCCGGCTCGCAGGCAGGGGGTTAATCGCTGTGAAACTCAAAGATCAGGTGAGTGCAGACATTTACTTTCATTATTATTATTATTATTATTATTATTATTATTATTATTATTATTATTATTATTATTATTATTATTATTATTATTATTAGATGAGAAAAAGACCAGAAAACTGATCACGCAGAGCTCACTTAGAAGTTGTGCATTTCCTTCCTTGCCAGGCAGCCTTCAATTTTTCTCTCATCGTGGCTCTTCGTTCTTCTGTCCAATTAACTCCTGTCTACTTCTTGTGGTTTCTCTCTGACTCTACTTCCCACTTGTTGATTTTCGTTCTGTAGCAGGTTCGGTCAGCGATGTCGGCCGCTTTGATCCCTGATTTTTCCAGGTTCTGGCGGATTTCCCTTTTTCACCTATTTCTTTGGATGTTTTCTGTTGCCTCAAGTATGATTCTTGTCAGGCTGTTTTCTGGAAGGCGTTTAATGTGTCCGTAAAATTTCAGGCGTCTTTTTCTGATGTCGGCCGCAATGTTCGAGAGCTCCTCGGTTTTTGTAGTAGATGGCAGTCTATATTCCTTCGTCAGTCAGTTTTGGGCCGAGAATTTTTCTGATGATTTTACGTTCCTCTTTCAGGATGTCTTCGAGTACTGTTTTTCTGTGGAGACCCAGTGTTTCTCTCGCGTGTAGTATTTCAGGTTTGATCACGGTGTTGTAATGTCGAATTTTGGTGAACATTGAAAGGCATTTTTTGTTGTAAATGTTTTGCGTTCGGCCGAGGGCTCTCTTCATTTTCTGGATGCAGACCTCGAGGGCCTTCTGTTCTTTTCCTGTTGGTACTATAATTTCTCCGAGATATCGGAACTCAGTTACTTTTTCGATTGTGCCAAATTTCGTGTTCAAATTCTGGAGGCTGCAGTGGTTGCACATGACCTTGGTTTATGAGGAGATGATTTGTAGGCCGAATATTTCTGAGCATTTCTTGAGGGTTTCGATTTGGCTGATTGCCTGTTGTTCGTTTGTTGCGAGGATTGCGAGATCATCTGCGAAAGCGAGACAGGAGATTATTATTATTATTATTATTATTATTATTATTATTATTATTATTATTATTATTATTATTATTATTATTATTATTATTATTATTATTGCTCAATGTTTGAGATCGGATTTCTTGGCAGAATTTTAGCGGATTTTTAGTAGTATTTAGCGGATCTTGAAAATATAAGTTGGCAACACTGTTTTAAACATACCCAGGTCACCATAAATCCCTTAAACCTACAACCTGTTTTCCAGTCATTGATCGGGTTAGGGATGTAATGAATGAAGCATATATAGGCTGTTAGTACGATGGGGTCGCCACTCGCAAAGTGATATATTAATGACTGATAGATGCTACGAAATGAGAATGGAGAGTGTTGCTGGAATGAAAGATGACAGGGAAAACCGGAGTACCCGGAGAAAAACCTGTCCCGCCTCCGCTTTGTCCAGCACAAATCTCACATGGAGTGACCGGGATTTGAACCACGGTATCCAGCGGTGAGAGGCCGACGCGCTGCCGTCTGAGCCACGGAGGCTCCCCATAAATCCCTTACTTTACCGTAAATCTCGATAAAAACAATCTATTATATAAACACAAGGCTTGCTTCTATTCGTCGTAGGTAAGGACTCCGATAACAAAAACAATGTGGTGGTGGTATTCTAATACCGTCGGGGTCGGAAAGGATACATGAAAGTGGGGAGCCTGGCAGAAGTAAGTGGAAACAAGGGAGGACTCAGGTAAAGGCTCCGTGGGCGCCAACTCACACTCCGAAATTCAGAGCCTAACAACAAATGCTACATCGAAGATGTATGTTGAAAACTATAGACTAATCTTATCTCAAAAATGATGTAAGAGAGAGTGGGGACTGGTTTTGAGAATCGCTTAGCCTAGCCTTATTAGCAGCCCCATGCTGCATAGACGTTGGAAAACCCTGGTAGCCTCGTGATGGCAAGTGGTCTTTCTTCCCAGTGCCGTGTCGTCTCAAAACTCAGGAGTCTCTAAATTCACAAATTCCAGGAAGAGGATTAGTAAGAACAGGTTTCTCTGCATGGGCCAGTCTCAAAACACACGACCAGATCGACTTCTACCGGGCGAGTTGGCCGTGCTGTGAGCTTGCATCCGGGAGATAGTAGGTTCGAGCCCCACTATCGGCACCCCTGAATATGGTTTTCCGTGGTTTCCCATTTTCACACCAGGCAAATGCTGGGGCTGTACCTTAATTAAGGGCACGGCCGCTTCCTTCCAACTCCTAGGCCTTTCCTATCCCATCGTCGCCATAAGACCTATCTGTGTCGGTGCGGCGTAAAGCCCCTAGCAAAGAAAAAAAAAGATCCACTTCTTCTTGGAATTGATAAATGTCCACCCTATTAGTGATGCGATAATGGAGTACTTTTAATAATCAAATAACTGCCGACCGTTTATTTAAATTGTACCGGGCGGTACACCTCTACTCTGTTTATTTAAAAGTTGCGCCAGTTGAAACTCCTCTTCTGGAGGAAGGTTGAACTTTATCTATTCTATTAATTCTCTACTTTATCAGAAGATGTTACCACGTGGAAAATTTTGAGTTTTTGAACTGTGTCACTTTTGATGTGTTTTTGTTTCGCTTGAAGTAAGAAGTGTGAACTTTCTCTTCTAGAGGACACTACTGAAGAATTACAATAGTGCAACCTAGTGCGAAATCAAAGAACTATTTTGTTGGAGAAATTTTTATTTCAAAAGTTTGTTTCTTGTTAAATTTCTTTCTGTTATTGTTTAAGTTGGCTGTATACCCCTCTTTTTCCCCTTAGTTTGGATCTAGCCAATCCCGAATTTCTTTAATTAATTTTCCACCAATAATGTGTTTCTTTTTCCTCTATGTAGGGGTTTCTTTTCCCGAACCAATAAAGATTTTGTGGGAGGGTGTTTTATTTCCCCTAACGCCTAGAATCTTCCGCGAGAGGATATAAACTGCTGATTTTGGGGTCTCCGGGCCACTTCTGTTCCATCTTTCAGTGTATTAAGTACATAGCAGGAGGCGGGAAGCGCCTCTTTCCTCGGCAGCGATCTACTACCAGGTAATGGCCTATTAATATCTTCTTTTCTTGCTAGGTCGGCAGTTTAACTCTCGCGGCGGGTTCGAAGCGTTTTCCATCATGTAACCTTTTCCTAAAATGTAACTACTCTTTTCTTCTGTTCTTGTAAAGTTACATATTGGGATAGAGAGTGCTAACCCTCTCGAGCTCCCACTCACATTTGTTTTGAGGTGAACTTATTTTCTCAAACTTTTCTTCGTTTATGTAATGTAAAGTGTTCTTCTCTAAGTCACCTCTGTAGTATGGGATTAGCCCTTGCGTTAGTGGCCCAGAGCCAGATTAGGTTTTAAAAGCAAAGTGTATTAGGAGTGCAAGTTCGCCTCCTCTCAAGTTGTATTTTAGAGGTCATGTATTAATCTTTTCTCACCTAATAGACCTCAGTAGGTTGGGTATTTTACCCCTGTGTATATGTCCTTTGAGGACAACTTGAAAGTTGAGTTTGGTGTGGCCTGGGAGAGGCTTAACTTTAAGAGCGAGTGGCTCTTTTCTAAAACTGAGAGTTGTATGCCTCGAGGAGGCTTTGCTGTGTAATTCGGAGCAAGGGCTCCAGGGTTTGAGTGGGGTCTTCTGCCCCTTTTGTTGAAATTGGTATATCGTAAAGTTGAGCTAGTTGCTCAAGAATTGTGTTTTCAGGGCTCGAAGCCCAAATTCTTTAATCCCTGTAATTGTACATTTCAAGTTGTATTTCGGCTACTAAGTACCTGTTCTATTTGTTGTTACCTAATTTTGAAAAGAAAATATAACCTTGTTAAATTTTAAAATTTAATTTCTCTTTAGTAGCTTGAGACCTATTCACCACCCAGCACCTTCTTTCATGCTTAACCACCACAAAAACTCGGTAACAAGTGGTAGCAGAGCGTGGTTGAATGGGTCTCAATTTAGCCCCTTTTGACGGCTAAACATTGCTTTGATTCGAACTCTAACAATTTTCTCAGTTGCTGGAATTTTTTGAGTTTTTCAAAATTGTTCTGTCATCATGCCCGGCCCTCGCGATGTTCTCCTCCTTAACTACTTGCGCAAAGAGGAGTTGATATATGAGTTAACTATCAGAAACGTTCAATCTGGAGGCACGGTTGCAATAGACACTAACAAGCTTAGAGAGTCCCTTGATTTGCCCATTTCCATCCCCAATTTGGGAGAGAAAGAAATTGACGACTCTCTTTCCACGATTGTCGAGAATATTACTGGGCTAGCATCGGTAGTCAGCTTTTTTGATGAAAACGATCCATCTCCTAATCAAATTAAGCGTGTGCAAGGCAGGCTGTATCACTTTGCAAATAGAGTTAATGATCTATTGTCTCTAAAGGTGAATGACGTTCAGAGGAAGCAAGCTAATACGCTCCTTGAAACTATTTCTGAATTGTCTAATAAGGTCACTCAATTGCTAACCGGCGAAGCTCCTCCCAAAACTGATCAACCCGCCACGGTGAATGTAGGTAACGAGGAAGAGCCTCCTCAGGGAGAAGTCAATAGGATAACCGTTGTTGCTCAAACTATCTCTGCCCCATCGAACAACGAATCTGAACGCCGTGCGTCATTGAGTAACATCCGCTCTGAATTAACTTCCTTGCCCTTGAAACCTTTAACGACTATGACACCTGGGTTCAGCAGCTTGCCTCATCCATTGGCAATGTTGCTTAGAGGTATCTCTAAGTTTTCCGTCAACACCACCAGTGACGTAATTTCATTTTTAAGATTTCTAGTGGAATTTCAGGATCATGCCCTTGTGTTTTCTCTTTCCCCATGTCAAATTTTACAAATTATCTATCCTTATGCTATTGGTGTTCTATCTGACAAAATAGTTAGAGCCATTGCCGAGCAATCTTCTATTGAGGATTTCCACGCCCATTTGCTAGCTAACTTCATCCTGGCTAGGGCCAGGTCCTCCCTTATTCAGAAATACTATTATCGGGTACAGCGCTTGGATGAAAACCTGGCAGACTTCATCCAAGATATTAAGTTTTATACTAGGGTGTTTGCTCTCCACTTCCCTGAGGATCAGATCGTGCAAGCTATTGTTGAAGGGATTTCACCACCCTACAGGTCATATTTGTGTTTCGCGGCGTGCCCGCAAACCTTCTCTGAACTGGAAGCATTAGCCGTCTCTGCGGAAGGAGTTAGGTATGCCGATTCCTTGCGTGTGGCGAAAGAACCCCCGCCTTCCTTTAGTAACACTCGGCCTCCACCTCGCCGACCAGTCAATCCCCGTAAATGTTATGCTTGTGGGTCGCCTGACCATCTGCGGAATAAGTGTCCTCTGATCAAGTCAAGTGGGACAAGGAATGGAGTAGGGTCATCACAAGGCTGTTTTAAGTGTGGGGCCTTCTCACATATCGCCAAGAATTGCCCAAACTCAAATAGCACACCCTCCTGCTCAACTTCTGGTGCAAATTCCAGCTATTCCAATAATAAAAAGTGACTAGTGGCGTCGGCTGAGCCGACTAATCCATCTTCCCGAGACTTAGCCCCTAGTAAACAGGTTGTAAATGCAGAGAACGACCAGCCTTCAAATTCATCTTTTGAATGCCCTAAAGAGTGTCTTAGGATTGCGGCGGATACCCCCGCACCTGTTCCTTTTCTTAAGATTGAGTTAAATAACGAGCCTATAACAGCTCTCTTAGATTCAGGCAGTGTTTGTTCCATTATTTCGGCTGATTGGTATTCTAAATTGAAATCTGTTTGTAAACTCCCTGACTATGTCTCTTCTCCTGTTCAATATGTTTCGGCTAATTCATCTCCATTAGAAATTCTAGGTTCCATACATGTCAAAATTCGGGTTTTTAAGTTTACATGGAAGATCAAATTGTTTGTGGCCAAGCGTTTGTCTTGCCCCATCATATTGGGAGCGGACTTCATTTCTCACACTGGTCTTGTGCTCGATCTCCAGAGTAGGTCGTGCATATTCAAATTTGCGTCCAATTGTAGAATTCCCTTGTTAAAGTGTAATTCTGTATCATGTTCATCTATTTCGCCTACCCAGGATGAGATGTTGTTAGACCTTAGACATCTACCTGAGGAGCAGGCTGATAGTATTCGGAAACTGTGTCAGTCGTTTCCCGAGGTGTTCTCTGATACTCTTGGTGTTACTGACCTTATTGAATACAAAATTGAGGTCACGGATTCAATTCCTGTCCGTTTTCCACCGTATAGGCTATCTCCACCTAAAATGAAGGCTCTGAAAGAAATCATCGATCAGATGTTGAAGGATGGTATTATTAGGCCCTCTAAGTCAGCGTATTCTTCGCCTATTTTTCTAGTCCCGAAACCCCAAGGAGGCTTCAGGCCTGTCATTGATTACAGGGCTCTCAATCGGAAGGTGGTGTTGCAATCTGTGCCCCTTCCCGACCTTCATTCTTGCTTTTCATGGTTTCGTAAGGCCAAGTTCTTCACGATCTTGGATTTGAATCAGGCCTACAATCAAATTCCCCTTGCCGAAGAGTCTAAACATCTTACAGCGTTTGCCACGGACTGGAATTTATATGAATACAACCGCGTGCCTTTCGGGCTCCCCACGGGGGCAGCTGTGCTCACTAGGCTACTAGATAGGGTCTTTTCCGACATCAAATTTGAGTACTTATATCACTACTTGGATGATGTCGTCGTATTTTCCGAAACCTTTGAAGAACATCTAGATCATTTGCGAGAAGTTCTCAATCGCCTTCGTAAGGCTGGGTTAACTGTTAAGTTGTCCAAGGTTGCCTTTGCTAAGCCCTCTATGTCATTCCTAGGGCATATTGTGTCACCTGACGGTGTAGCAGTCGATCATTCTAGAACACAGGCCATCCGTGATTTTAAACCTCCTAAGGACATCAAAGGTATCGCTAGATTCATCGGTATGGTGAATTTCTTCAGGAAGTTTATTCCTAACTTCGCTAATAGAGCGGCGCCCTTAAACCTTCTTCGTAGGAAAGGCATCAAATTCGAGTGGGGACCTTCTCAACAAGCCGCTTTCGAAGATCTTAAATTAGCTCTCTGTAATGCCCCTGTACTTGCTATGCCTGATTTCTCGAAGAAATTCATCGTCCAAACGGACGCGTCGTCGTCAGCTGTAGCTGCAGTCCTTCTTCAAGAGACTGAACTAGGGAGGCGTCCCATCGCCTATGCATCTAGGACTCTATCGATTCAAGAAGCCAAGTATTCCATCTATGAGCTCGAAGGGTTGGCAGTCTTATTCGCCTTAGAAAAGTTCCGTCTCTATCTGGAACATGTCAAATTCGACCTGGAGACAGATAATCAAGCCTTAAGCTGGGTCTTAGGTAGGCCGCGTCGTACTGGTCGTATAGCCCGTTGGGCCATCCGTATTTCTGCCTTCCAATTTGATGTACGACATATCAGAGGTACCGAAAATGTTGTTGCTGATGGACTCAGCCGTATGTTTCATAACGACGTCGAGACCCACGAACCGGTCGATAGTTCATCACCTTCCGAGTCCATACTATCTGGTGTTAATGCCATCTTAACAGGTGTTCCCATGCTTTTTAGGGATATTGAGAAATACCAACGTGAAGATCCGACGCTGGCTCCTATAATGGAAACCCTTTCTTCTGGGGAACATGTTGTCCCTTATGTTCTGAGGAATGGTGTTCTATGTTGCCCTTCGAGGCATGATAAGTTGATGAAAGTTGTTGTTCCAGCGGTTCTTGTACCTATGATCTTCAAATACTATCATGAGACCCCATTGGGGGGGCATCTTGGAATCTTTAAAACTCGTGAAAAGATTCGTGAAATGTTCATATGGAAAGGTATGGACGGTGAAATTCGAGAACTTGTAAAAGCTTGTAAATCTTGTTTGATCAGTAAACCCACCATGTCCACTAAAGTAGGCCTTTTGTCTTCTCATCAAGCGTCGCGCCCCATGGAACGCCTGTATATCGATTATGTGGGACCCTTCCCCCAGTCAAAGGGTAATGCCAACAAGTTCATCTTTGTGTGTGTAGATGGTTTTACAAGATTTTCCTGGTTATTTCCGACTAAGCTGGCTACCGCTCAGTCCACCATTACTTGCCTAAATTCTATTTTTGCTTCTTTTGGTCCGTGCCAATACATTGTATCTGATAATGCTAAAGCTTTTACATCAAATCTGTTTCGTAAATTCTGTTTTGACTTGTCCATCTCTCATGTAACTACATCTGCTTATTACCCTCAACCATCTCTGGCTGAACGGGTTAACCGCAATCTCAGGTCCGCACTTATTGCCTATCATCATGAAGATCATTCTAGGTGGGACACGTCCCTGCATTGGTTAGCTTTTGCTTTGAATTCGGCGGTTCATGAATCTCACAAATTTACTCCAGCTTCTTTGATGTTTAAGTTCGTTCCCAACACGCCGCTCTCTAACCTCTGGTCTCTGAATGACATTCTGCCCGAGACAATAGATCCGGACAACATTAAAGATCTTTGGAAGAAGGCTAAAGCTAATCTTAAAGTGTCTCATGAAAAGGTTAGGGAAAGGTATGATCGTGGACGGAGACCCACCACTTTGAAGGTAGGTGACCAGGTTATGGTCAAAAATTTTGTTCCCGCGGGCAAGCTTGCCCCCAGATTTCATGGGCCTTGTATCATTCTCGATTTTCTTACGCCGGTTACCTTATTGCTAAGTAATCCAGCCACCGAGAGGATATTTAGAGTTCACCTGTCCCAGGTGAAACCGGTGTAATTTCTGTGTTAACTTGCTCCATATTATTTTGAAAGGATATGAAGGTTATATTTTTTTGTGTTTCACTTTTAAGGCATTCTGCCCCTTCTGTAATATTTTGGTTTTAGATGTAAGCCTTATGTAAAACCTGCCCCGACCCGTTAAACTGCCATCCTGTTCTTGCCACGGCCATTACCACGCTCCCGTCTCCTGCTCCTCTCTACACAGTGGCTTAATGAATACCATGAATATCTGCACGCCGCTGGCCCCTCACTCTCTCTACAAGCCTGTACCCTCAAAGAAAATAATTGTCCAACACAATTCTGCCGCCTAGCTTTAATGTTTCAGCGCCCCCGCAGCCGCGCAGCGCCGTGCAGCGACTGGGGAGGGGGATGGGCCCCCTCCTCTCCAGCGAGGACGACATGTGCACGGCGAGCCGGAGCTCACCTCCCGGCCAAGGCTGATGTGCGGCGCACGACCTGCTACATGCCCGCAGCCTGTATCTGTTCACCGCGGGCGCGGCGTACTTCAACACCTCTGCTCCCCTCATAGTGCGGGCGAGCGGTATCTCAGGGTACTTGAGGGGTCCGAGCGGCCTCCGTTGGACGCAAGCTGCAACGGCCGGTCTGGCCATCCGACTCAATCTACATCAACTACATGGACAGTCACCATAAGCAATAATTACATTTGGGAATTTAACAACAATATTTGGTGGACATTGCAAAACTTTTCTTCACCTTTTAAGCATTAAAGGTTTATCTTCAGAAATTCAACTTCTACAAACATAAAAACTTTACTGCACCGGCAACAACAAAATTTTGAAATTGCAACCAACCAAATTACTAAAATCTTATAAATGCTTCCGCAATTAATCTTAATATCAACATCAAAACTTGGACCTTATTTTGGAAACAAAGCTTATGTTCTTCTGTGTTACCCCTTGGAGGAACTTTTGGGGGGGGAGGTCTGTACCGGGCGGTACACCTCTACTCTGTTTATTTAAAAGTTGCGCCAGTTGAAACTCCTCTTCTGGAGGAAGGTTGAACTTTATCTATTCTATTAATTCTCTACTTTATCAGAAGATGTTACCACGTGGAAAATTTTGAGTTTTTGAACTGTGTCACTTTTGATGTGTTTTTGTTTCGCTTGAAGTAAGAAGTGTGAACTTTCTCTTCTAGAGGACACTACTGAAGAATTACAATAGTGCAACCTAGTGCGAAATCAAAGAACTATTTTGTTGGAGAAATTTTTATTTCAAAAGTTTGTTTCTTGTTAAATTTCTTTCTGTTATTGTTTAAGTTGGCTGTATACCCCTCTTTTTCCCCTTAGTTTGGATCTAGCCAATCCCGAATTTCTTTAATTAATTTTCCACCAATAATGTGTTTCTTTTTCCTCTATGTAGGGGTTTCTTTTCCCGAACCAATAAAGATTTTGTGGGAGGGTGTTTTATTTCCCCTAACGCCTAGAATCTTCCGCGAGAGGATATAAACTGCTGATTTTGGGGTCTCCGGGCCACTTCTGTTCCATCTTTCAGTGTATTAAGTACATAGCAGGAGGCGGGAAGCGCCTCTTTCCTCGGCAGCGATCTACTACCAGGTAATGGCCTATTAATATCTTCTTTTCTTGCTAGGTCGGCAGTTTAACTCTCGCGGCGGGTTCGAAGCGTTTTCCATCATGTAACCTTTTCCTAAAATGTAACTACTCTTTTCTTCTGTTCTTGTAAAGTTACATATTGGGATAGAGAGTGCTAACCCTCTCGAGCTCCCACTCACATTTGTTTTGAGGTGAACTTATTTTCTCAAACTTTTCTTCGTTTATGTAATGTAAAGTGTTCTTCTCTAAGTCACCTCTGTAGTATGGGATTAGCCCTTGCGTTAGTGGCCCAGAGCCAGATTAGGTTTTAAAAGCAAAGTGTATTAGGAGTGCAAGTTCGCCTCCTCTCAAGTTGTATTTTAGAGGTCATGTATTAATCTTTTCTCACCTAATAGACCTCAGTAGGTTGGGTATTTTACCCCTGTGTATATGTCCTTTGAGGACAACTTGAAAGTTGAGTTTGGTGTGGCCTGGGAGAGGCTTAACTTTAAGAGCGAGTGGCTCTTTTCTAAAACTGAGAGTTGTATGCCTCGAGGAGGCTTTGCTGTGTAATTTGGAGCAAGGGCTCCAGGGTTTGAGTGGGGTCTTCTGCCCCTTTTGTTGAAATTGGTATATCGTAAAGTTGAGCTAGTTGCTCAAGAATTGTGTTTTCAGGGCTCGAAGCCCAAATTCTTTTATCCCTGTAATTGTACATTTCAAGTTGTATTTCGGCTACTAAGTACCTGTTCTATTTGTTGTTACCTAATTTTGAAAAGAAAATATAACCTTGTTAAATTTTAAAATTTAATTTCTCTTTAGTAGCTTGAGACCTATTCACCACCCAGCACCTTCTTTCATGCTTAACCACCACAAAAACTCGGTAACATAAATAATCGAATCAAATAATCGAGTGAAGTTCAAATATCATTCAGTTATATCACGCACAATAATCGGATGCGTCATGAATAATTTCTCAGTTTAAGTGCATCGAGTAGATAAGCGAATAGATGAACTCTTACGACAAATAGAAATACGCTTTTTTTCGAAACGAATCTCCAAATGTTGAAACGAAATGAGTGAATTAACCGTCTTGGTGGTTAATATCGCTTAATAAAGTTCGTTATTCAAGTAAATGCCGCCTTGTGACCGCATAATGGATCTAAGCGCCAGTACTACGAGATGAGAGTTTCTTTTAACTAGCAGCGGGCAATATACCTACTTTAATTTCATGTCGTCCGGCCACATGCGTAAATGTTTAGCATGCTGGCCTTTGCTCCAACGAGTCCTGAGTTTGATTTCCGGTCGAGTCGGAGATTTTAACTTTCATTACTTAATTCCTATGGCTCTGGGACTGGTGTTCGTGCCGTCTTCAGCACAGGACTTCATGTTAGGAAGGACCTAATCCTGTCATCAAGCTACGCAGGTCGCCTACGTGAGTCAAATTAATTAAAAGACATGCACCTGGCGAACCGAACATGTCCTCGGACACTCTCGGCACTAAAAACATGCGCCACTTCATTTTACCGCCACCTACATTTCCTTCCTTGTTTTCAACACTTATTGATTTGTATTGATCATTTACACATTTTATTTGGTGAGGAAAGAACCAATAACACAAAATATCAACATGAACATCATCATCATCAATCTGGAATATTTTTGAAGTCATATAGCGACATCATTTCAAAGATAGTGACCAGCGACTTCGCCATTCTGACGAATTTTATTTTAGGAATTGATAAATTTGATGAGCCATGTAGTCAATACCACGGTAGCTAGAAGAGAGACGGATGCGCAGTGGACTGCCCTGGCCTGTCCTTCCCATTACACTACGCATTGCTTGGCGCGCTAATATCAGTCTATAATATCTTTGGTGTCAGTGATTTCACTCAGGCAAGACATCTTTGTACACCTAGTGCAGTACCAGAAAATTGGGGACTAAAAGTTCACTCATAAAATAACCGAACAACATTAATTACTAGTAACTGGTAGTGAACGACTAAACGCAAGAAAAGCCGCTGAACTTCTCTCTGCCACTGTGGCTAAGGCTATATCGTATATTTTATACGACCACCCCCTGCCCACAACAGTTACCCAGAGAATAAAGTCCCTGTTACTGAGTAAAAGTTCATATGGCATAATTAAAACTGCAAACTGCAACAGGGAAGAGTGTGAAACATTAACTGTAGATGTCCTCGACCGAGTAGACTGTGCTGTTACTAATGACTCCATAGAATCAGTCGAAACTAATTTGGAGATTTATGATTCACAGTATGAAGACTTTAATTGTATAATTGACTCATTAATAGATCAGTTTACTGAGCAGCACAAACTCGAGGATTGTTTACGTATTGAAAATAAGGACTTAATGAAAATGCTGGCGGGGTATATTGCATACCGAGTTACGAAAAAAGGAATCACCACTAGCTTCATCTACGGAGAAAAACTGGAAAATGCATTAATATTAGGAACTCTGACTGGATCTTGCCTTTGTCTAGAGGAGGACTACTGAATCCATCGCCCCAGTGGTTCGACACTGTTTACGAACTAGAAAAAGATTTTTAAAGGTTCCACGGAAATTGTCTAAGGAAGTGCCCAAGAGTGATGAAGGAACTGATAAATATTATCACACCTAAGTAAAGTGAAGTCGACGACTTCGCTGTTACGTGTTTTGTGAGAACTCGTTCATTTATTACAATGAAAGAATGAAAGAATTGGATAAAAAGTGAGCACTCAAGAGGTCAGTGAATGAAAGCTGGACTACGGATGCGCATGCACGGAAAAAATCGAAGAAAATGAACAAAATTAAGTCCTGAAAGGTAAGCCTAAATTAGTAGTAATGTTATATTTATTATTATTATTATTATTATTATTATTATTATTATTATTATTATTATTATTATTATTATTATTATTATCTTTAAGAAATTGAACTCTTAATCTTTTGTTTAGAAATATTTTGACGTCATAAACTACAGCATTAATACACTTTTGTGAAATAGGGCTCCATATTGTAGTGGATATTCAATAATAATAATAACATACATACATTATCTTTATAGACTGTTATTCCTTTCAGCGTTCAGTCTGCAAGCCTCTGTGAATTTACTAAACGTCGCCACAATCCTCGATTTGCAACTAGTGTTGTGGCCACATTGAGTTCTATACATCTTATCTTTAAATCGTTAGAAACCGACTCTAACCATCGTCGTCTTAGTCTACCTCTACTTCTCTTACCCTCCATAGCAGAGTCCATTATTCTCCTAGGTAACCTATTCTCCACCATTCGCCTCACATGACCCCACCACCGAAGCCGGTTTATGCGTACAGCTTCATCCATCGAGTTCATTCCTAAATTAACCTTTATTTCAACATTCCGAGTACCCTCATGACATTGTTGCCACATGTTTGTACCAGCAATCATTCTTGCTACTTTCATGTCTGTTACTTCTAACTTATGAATAAGATATCCTGAGTCCACCCAGCTTTCCCTCCCGTAAAGCAAATTTGGTCTGAAAAGAGACCGATGTAAAGAGAGTTTTGTCTGGGTGCTCACTTCCTTCTTACAGAATACTGTTGATCGCAACTACGAGCTCACTGCATTAGCTTTACTACACCTTGATTCAATCTCACTTACCATATTACCATCCTGGGAGAACACACAACCTAAAGACTTGAAGTTATCGACCTGTTCTAGCTTTGTATCACCAATCCGGCATTCAATTCTGTTGAATTTCTTACCTACTGACATCAATTTAGTCTTCGAGAGACTAATTCTCATACCATACTCATTGCACATATTTTCAAGTTCCAAGATATTAGACTGCAGGTTTTCGGCACAGTCTGCCATTAAGACCAAATCGTCAGCATAGGCCACACTGCTTACTACATTTCCACCTAACCGAATCCCTCCCAGCCATTTTATACCTTTGAGCAGATGATCCATGTAAACTACGAACAGCAAAGGTGAAAGATTACAGCCTTGTCTAACACCTGTAAGTACCCTGAACCAAGAACTCATTCTACCATCAATTCTCACTGAAGTCCAATTGTCAACATAAATACCTTTGATTGCTTTTAATAATCTACCTTTAATTCCATAGTCCCCCAGTATGGCGAACATCTTTTCGCTCGGTACCCTGTCATATGCTTTCTCTAGATCTACGAAACATAAACACAACTGTCTATTCCTCTCGTAGCATTCTTCAGTTACCTGGCGCATATTGAAAATCTGACCCTGACAGCCTCTCTGTGGTCTGAATCCACACTCGTTTTAATCCAACTTCCTCTCAACGACCGATCGCACCCTCCCTTCCAAGATGCCAGTGAACACTTTGCCTGATATACTAATCAATAAGATACCTCGATATTTGTTGCAATCCTTCCTGTTCCCTTGCTTAAAGATAGGTGCAATTACTGCTTTTGTCCAATCTGAAGGTAGCTTACTAACACTCCATGCTAATTTTGCTACTCTATGAAACCATTTCATCCCTGCCTTCCCACTATACTTCACCATTTCAGGTCTAATTTCATTTATTCCTGCTGCTTTATGACAATGTAGTATATTTACCATTCTTTCCACTTCTTCAAGCGTAATTTCACCAACATAATTTTCCTTCTCCCCATGAGCTTGGCTGTTCGCAACACCACCAGGAAGATTTACTTTTACGTTGAGAAGATGTTCAAAATAATTCCTCCACCTGTCCAGTGATTCCCTGGGATCTATTATGAGTTCACCTGAATTACTCAAAACACTGTTCATTTCCTTTTTCTCTCATTCCCTAAGATTCTTTATTATTGTCCAGAAAGGTTTCCCTGATGCTTGACCTGGCCTTTCAAGGTTATTACCAAAATCTTCCCACGACTTCTTTTTTTGGATTCATCAACTAGTTGTTTCGCTCTGTTCCTTTCACGTACGTACAAATCCCTGACTGCCTCGGCCCTTGTTTGGAGCCATTTCTGATAAGTCGTCTTTTTACGTTTACAAGCTGCTCTCGCTTCATCATTCCACCAGGATGTTCGCCTTTTCCCATCTTTACACACAGTTGTTCTTAGGCATTCCCTTGCTGTTTCTACTACAGCATCCCTGTATGCCACCGATTCTCTTTCTATATCTTGAACCTGCTTACTGTCTACTGTTCAAAACTTTTCACTAATCATATCCATGTACTTTTGTCTAATTTCCTCGTCCGGGAGATTTTCTACACTTATTCGTTTGCAGACAGATTTCACTTTCTCTACCCTAGGCCTAGAGATACTTAGTTCACTACAGATCAGGTAGCGGTCTGTATCATTGAAAAATCCCCGGAAAACTCGTACATTCCTTACAGATTTCCTGAATTCGAAGTCGGTTAAGATATAGTCTATTATGGATCTGGTACCCCTAGCCTCCCATGTGTAGCGGTGAATAGCCTTATGCTTGAAGAATGTATTCGTAACTGCTAAACACATACTAGCACAGAAGTCTAGCAAACGCTTCCCATTCCTATTAGCTTCTATATCTTCCCCATATTTACCAATCCCCCTTTTATATCCTTCAGCTCTATTTCCAAGTCTCGCATTGAAATCGCCCATTAGCACTATTCTATCCTTGCTGTTGACCCTGACCATGGTGTCCCTCAATACTTCATAAAACTTGTCAACTTCATCCTCATCTGCACCCTCACATGGTGAATACCCTGAGACAATTCTCGTCCTAATTCCTCCAACTGCCAAATCTACCAACATCATTCGCTCATTTACGTGCCTAATAAAAAGTATGTTGCGTGCAATGGTATTCCTGATAAACAGCCCTACCCCATATTTTTCTCCTCCCTTTCTAACACCCGTCAAGTACACTTTATAATCTCCTATCTCTTCCTCATTATCTCCCCGTAACCGAATATCACTTACTCCTAGCACATCCAGATGCAACCTCCTTGCTGACTCAGCCAGTTCTACTTTCTTTCTTCCATAAGCCCCATTAATATTGATAGCTCCCCATCGAAGTCTATTTTGTTCGCCATGTTGTTTCCAAGGAATCCCTCGCCTGTCAAATGGGAGTGGGACTCCGTTACTCCCATAGGTCCGAGGCTTGCTTAAAATGTTCTGAGCTCGGTAAATTCATGAAGCAGGATGCTACCCTACTTGCACATAGTCCAGGTGAGGATCTCTCCTCTAATGTGTTATGGACCACCGGTGGATTTTATAGTCCTAGCCGCCTGAGCACAAGGAGGGCCACGACTCAGAATACGTCCGAGATCCCCACTCCCATTCCATAGCAACTGGTATCCCGACTCTCAGGACCACTTACGTGGCCACTCGGCCGTCGCCCATGGTTCACGAACTAGGACGTGACTACAGAAACACATAAATAAGCAAATACATAACAATAAATAAATAAATAAATAAATAAATAAATAAATAAATAAATAAATAAATAAATAAATAAATAAATAAATAAATAAAATCTATATAAATAAAAATGAATCGCTAAATGTGTTGCTACGCGTAAAACTCGGGAACGGCTGGACCAATTCGGCTAATTCTTTCTTCAAATATTCGTCGAAGTCCGAGTAAGGTTTTTACGAAGAGAAAAATTGGAAAAAATGCCAGGAAAAACGTAAAAGCCCATTTCTCTTTTTCTATTCAAACTGTTCGTCTCTCTTTCCTTCTCCCACGTTTGCGTTTAGCGCTGTCCTCTAATCCAGCGCGTTTGCCAAATGTCCGTAAATCTCAATGTTATCGGTTAAAATGGGTGAATATCGGATTATGTACAAAATTTCAAGCCGCATTTGATGCCGTTAACAAAAAAAAAAAAGTTTACAAAATAATTGAGTGTGAAAATGGAATGTTACCTCAAATGCAATATCTTCATTGCATAGAACTTATCATGTCATAACTCCTATTTTATAATCACTATATTTGTAATTTTTTCACTATTGGTAAGGGAACATTTCAGCTCGACGTAGACAAGTTCCTTTTTAAATTTAAATGATAAGAACATGCACTATTTGTGTTTCATTTCAGTCATGTTCAGAGATTTTTATGTACAGGCACGAAAAATTCAGTCGCTGGCCAACTTCTTTGCTGTTGAATTTGCATGGGGGGGGGGGGGGGTCAAAGCGACGAAAATGGTCTTCAGATATGGAAGTTATTTTTAAAACAAACCCCAAGTTCTTATCTCGCTTAGTTCTCAGTTTGTGACAGGAAGACTGTCTCCATGAGTTTTGGTTTCGCGCGGGCTGGCTGGCTGGCTGGCTGCCTCGACTGCCGGTACGGATCTCCCAAACATAACGCTCTCCAGACAGTCGAATGCAGTGTCGTGTTTTGTTATAGTTGGAGACCTTTGTCTACCCAGATTGTTTTTAAATCTTCGCATCTCAACAAACGCTTTTCAACAAACAAATTAATCGATTTCTTTGGTTGATTGGTTTTAAAAAAATGAAATGGCGTATGGCTTTTAGGGCCGGGAGTGTCCGAGGACATGTTCGGCTCGCCAGGTGCAGGTCTTTGATTTGACGCCCGTAGGCGAGCTGCGCGACGTGATGAGGATGAAATGATGATGAAAACAACACATACCCCCAGCCCCCGTGCCAGCGAAGTTAACCAATGATGGTTAAAATTCCCGACCCTGCCGGGAATCGAACCCGGGACCTCTGTGACCAAAGCCCAGCACGCTAACCATTTAGCCATGGAGCCGGACAGTTGATTTGTATATTTTGTGTGTGCTTCCATATACAGTATTCCCTTTTCAAGACTCATGCCGCCTATAAGACGCGGGCGGAGCAACTTCGGTCGAAGAACTCGAAATACTACAAGCCAAGATAATTTTCAGTCTAATCGGACTGTACAACGTGAAGAGCGAAATGAAACTGAAAGGATTCGAGTATCACAAACCCGTGCAGCGCGTCGTTCAGCTAATAACCTTGCAAGTTTGAATCGAGCTGCTTTCAGTTACGATGTTTCAATTGACTACAGTGCCTACCAGTGCGTTGCTATTGGATGTATCCACTCAGTTTGCCAAAACTGTAAGGCATTGAAATACAAAAATGAAGCCGCTGGATTGTGTTGCGCAAATGGCAAAGCAGTGGCGGCGCGTAACTTTCGTCACTGGGGGTTCAACAGAAAGAAATACCCCCCCCCCCCTGTCACCCGTGCCATGACTAAGTTCAGAGAATGGGCATAACGGTGCACGTAATGTGCATGCCTAAAATCTTCCCTGATGAGAACTTGCACCCTGATTGGTGACCACTCATTACATTTGCTCCATCGTAACCTTGTGAAATCAACTTATCCCTATTATCTACAACTTCGCTCAAAGAAAATTTTAAACACTCTGCTATTTTCTTAGCATCATGACTTGAGGGTAGAGGAAACCCCAGAATCTTTCAACTGGCTTACCGTTGGGAAGAATGATAACAAATTGTGCGGTAGTTGATATATCGGTGGTCTCATCTGCGATTACCGAAATGAAGTGCGCTGTGGGGATTTTTTTTCCTCACGACAGATTTCATACCTGCACGAAAGCAAATCATTCTGAATGTCTTTCGAGGTGCCTTTGAAAACAGTAGCTTTGAACAGATGGTCTCTTAATGCAACGTCAATTTCAGAATTAAAATTGACGAAGCCTCGAAATATGCCAGGATTCGATTATTCACTTGTTTCGTCATGCCCGCGCAATGCCATCTCAAACGCGCCACATACTTTACACAGCACATAACGAATTTTCCGTACTTGGTCGTTGTCTCTTTCCACAGACTGCCTGTAAGCACAGTCAAATTACTGACGGTTATCGTGTCTTCCCAGGAGATCGAATTGTAACTGGACAAGCATATGAGATTTAGAACTTCTGTGTTTCTTTATTATTATTTTTTGGGCAGATATCCTATATCTACCACTCCGACTTTGGTCCAAGTCCTTTTGCTTTCATCACTCATGAATCATAAAAAAGGAAAACAAATCAACATGTTAGTAATTTCGCACCCACAGATCCACTCGATTATTTTATACGGTATAAATCCAATCTGAATTTACGCATGATTTCATTACTTTTACTTTTAGGATGCCTCGTTATATCAAGATCAGGCATTGGGCGTCCGGCATCCTTAATCTTAAGTTTACACTCAAGAGAGAGCGAGAGAGAGAGAGAGAGAAAGAAAGGTTGTCTTCTTAAGTGTCATATCACTCTTCAAACTTATTATATAGCTCCTTACCTTTCCCGGGAACAAAAATTATGGACGCAACTACAGTGCACAAAAATACACACACAAAGAAAATATTATTACTTCTTTATGTCCTAAAAATTATGTTTCTGAACGGCACAACAATGCAGAAAAACACTCACACGCTTGCACAGCGTACAATAATATTATGAATTATGATAACTATTGCAAACTGTTGTAAACACTAGCATCACACTTGAAAAACAGAGTAAACTTTTTGGATGCATGTTCGCAATGTTAGTAACTTAATTTTAAGAACTCCTGTGGCTAGGCAGTTAGCGTTTTCTTTGGTATTGTTGTTGTTTGAGTCATCAGTCCATAGACTGGTTTGATGCAGCTCTCCACGCCACCCTATCCTGTGCTAACCTTTTCATTTCTACGTAACTATTGCATCCTACATCTGCTCTAATCTGCTTGTCATATTCATATCTTGGTCTACCCCTACCATTCTTACCCCCTACACTTCCTTCAAAAACCAACAGAACAAGTCCTGGGTGTCTTAAGATGTGTCCTATCATTCTATCTCTTCTTCTCGTCAAATTTAGCCAAATCGATCTCCTCTCACCAATTCGATTCAGTATCTCTTCATTTGTGATTCGATCTATCCATCTCACCTTCAGCATTCTTCTCTAACACCACATTTCAAAAGCTTCTATTCTCTTTCTTTCTGAGTCAGTTATCGTCCATGTTTCACTTCCATACAATGCCACGCTCCACACGAAAGTCTTCAAAAACATCTTTCTAATTCCGATATCAATGTTTGAAGTGAGCAAATTTCTTTTCTTAAGAAAGCTCTTCCTTGCTTGTGCTAGTCAGCATTTTATGTCCTCCTTACTTCTGCCATCGTTAGTTATTTTACTACCCAAGTAACAATATTCATCTACTTCCTTTAAGACTTCATTTCCTAATCTAATATTTCCTGCATCACCTGCCTTCGTTCGACTGCACTCCATTACTTTTGTTTTGGACTTATTTATTTTCATCTTGTACTCCTTACCCAAGACTTCATCCATACCATTCAGCAACTTCTTGAGATCTTCTGCAGTCTCAGATAAAATAACAATATCATCAGCAAATCTCAAGGTTTTGATTTCCTCTCCTTGGACTGTGATTCCCTTTCCAAATTTCTCTTTGATTTCCTTTACTGCCTGTTCTATGTAAACATTGAAAAGGAGAGGGGACAAACTGCAGCCTTGCCTCACTCCTTTCTGGATTGCTGCTTCTTTTTCAAAGCCCTCGATTCTTATCACTGCAGACTGATTTTTATACAGATTGTAGATAATTCTTCGTTCTCGGTATCTGATCCCTATCATCTTCAGAATCATAAATAGCTTGGTCCAATCAACATTATCGAATGCCTTTTCTAGATCTACGAATGCCATGTACGTGGGCTTGTCCTTCTTGATTCGATCCTCTAAGATCAGACGTAAAGTCAGGATAGCTTCACGTGTTCCTACATTTCTTCTGAAGCCAAATTGATCTTCTCCCAACTCAGCTTCAACTTGTTTTTCCATTCTTCTGTAAATAATACGTGTTAAAATTTTGCAGGCATGAGATACTAAACTAATGGTGCGGTAGTTTTCACACCTGTCAGCACCGGCTTTCTTGGAAATAGGTATAACAACATTCTGCTGAAAATCGGATGGGACTTCTCCTGTCTCATACATCTTGCACACTAAATGAAATAACCTTGCCATGCTGGTTTCTCCTAAGGCAGTCAGTAATTCAGAGGGAATGTCATCAATTCCAGGTGCCTTGTTCCTATTGAGGTCACTCACAGCTCTGTCAAACTCTGACCTCAAAATTGGGTCTCCCTTTTCATCAGCATCAACAGCCTCTTCATGTTCCAGAACCAAATTATCTACATCTTTACCTTGATACAACTGTTGGATATGCTCCTGCCATCTTTCTGCTTTGTCTTCTTTCCCTAGAAGTGGTTTTCCATCTGAGCTCTTAATATTCATACACCTAGATTTCCTTTCTCCAAAGGTTTCCTTGATTTTCCTGTATGCAGCATCTACCTTTCCCAGGACCATACAGCCTTCGACCTCCTTGCATTTCTCCTTCAGCCATTCTTCCTTAGCTGCCTTGCACTTTCTATCCGCTTCATTCTTTAATCGCCTGTATTCTTTTCTGCCCTCTTCATTTCTAGCATTCTTGTATTTTCGTCGTTCATCAATCAGGTCTAGTATCTCCTGAGTTATCCACTGATTCTTAGTTGATCTTTTCTTCCTGCCTAACATTTCTTCAGCAGCCCTACTGACTTCATTTTTCATGACTCTCCACTCTTCCTCTATAGTGTTTCCTTCAGCCTTTTCATTTAGTCCTTGTGCAACATGTTCCTTGAAACAATCCCTCACACAGTGGCGGCTCGTGGGTTGTAAGTTTGGTGCAGCCCAGCACTCGCATCTGCAGTAAATGTGTAGCCTACATTTTGAATAGGTGTGTTGGATAATCTAGCTAGGAGGAAATAAGGGATCGGGGAGATCTTTTGGTATGATAATGGTCTACAAATATCCGCTGTGTAATTTTCATGCAATTACTTTAAAAAGCACAATGTAACTATAACATCAACTAAAAAACAAATATTACATTCGGTAACGTCTATTGCTTGTACGTTAAATCTATTCTTCCGTCCTTTGAAGCAGCGAACTTATCAATGATGTCATCGTAAAAGGGCATTGTATCCATCAAGTCGCTGAGCAGTGACTTCTCCAGGGATATAGTTGCCAGCGCAGTCAACCTCTCCTGCGATGTTGAATTCCTTAAGTAGGTTTTTATTCGCTTAAGGCACGAAAAGCTTCTTTCTACTGAGGAGCTGGTAGACGGTATGGTAAGTATTAATTAAAATAGTTTATACGATTCTTTGAAAACGTCCGTGAGTTCATTTTTATTGAGAATTATTTCCTCCAAACTGGTATTTTTGTAGGTGGAATCAGAATAGATAAACTGAAGTTCATTTTTTAACCTGTGTGTCAAATGTCGTGGGATAAGATATTTTTAAGTTCTCTAGACCATCAAGAGGGAGGATTTTAGAAAATTCTTCAAACTTAGAGCTATCCCCTAAGCAAAGAAATTGGAGCTTCTGCATATCTTGAAATCTTGTATCAGTCTCTACGGAGACTAAATCCAGTATCTGAAAATAAAGTACTCGATACTGTAGAAAAATTTCACTTCATCATCATCATCATCATCATCTGTTTACCCTCCAGGTTCGGTTTTTCCCTCGGACTCAGCGAGGGATACCACCTCTACCGCCTCAAGGGCAGTGTCCTGGAGCTTCAGACTCTTGGTCGGGGGATACAACTGGGGAGAATGACCAGTACCTCGCCCAGGCGGTCTCACCTGCTAGGCTGAACAGGAGCCTTGCGGGGGATGGGAAAGATTGGAAGGGATAGACAAGGAAGAGGGAAGGAAGCGGCCGTGGCCTTAAGTTAGGTACCATCCCGGCATTTGCCTGGAGAAGTGGGAAACCACGGAAAACCACTTCCAGGATGGCTGAGGTGGGAATCGAACCCACCTCTACTCAGTTGACCTCCCGAGGCTGAGTGGACCCCGTTCCAGCCCTCGTACCACTTTTGAAATTTCGTGGCAGAGCCGGGAATCGAACCCGGACCTCCGGGGGTGGCAGCTAATCACGCTAACCACTACACCACAGAGGCGGACAAAATTTCACTTTCTGTTTTTAAACCAGAATGTCTTTTTATTTCAATTTTGGTTTTCTTCTCAGCCGTACTAAAACTGGTTTTAAATGTTTCTTCATTCCTTTTACCTAGTGTCAGTTGCCGTGTGGGTCTTACTTTTGAAAGGCAGAATTAAACGTCCAGAGACTTCTTTTGGGGCACGTTAAATAATATATTAGCAAGCTCAAAAATGTCATTGAATACCATTGATAAAAATGTGAACTGGAAGCTATTAAAGTTATTAAACAACCCCTCTGATTGGCGAATGGTTTTTTCGTCTGACTGAGGATCGTACATGATTCTTTCAAAAATTTATTTCAATCCCTCCCACTCCTCGACAACCACGCTCAAAAGTTTCCCATGTGATGACCAACGTGTATCCACACCAGATGGTATTCGCTTCGTAATTACTGAATCAGCTACGAAAGTTCTTTTGGCTGATGAATGAATAAATGAAAGAATACCACCAAGACTCGCAAAAAAAAAAAAAAAAAAAAAAAAAACGGCACTCTGATATGTTGGTAATACTTTGCTGTACCACTAGATTTAATCAGTGTGCCGAACAATGTACAAATAATGCTTGAGGGGCATCCTCATTGACCTAAGTTTGAAGACCATTTAGATGACCTGCCATGACACTAGTTCCGTCATAACACTGACCAATCAATTTAGTTTTGTAGGAAATTTCACTCAATACAGTCTGCAGCAAGCTGAATAAAGTAATCGCCGTACGGTCCGAACTAACTTCAAAAAACCAAGAAAGCGTTCAACTAGCGCACCTTTGTGGATAATATACCGAAGTATCACCGAACACTGCGATTTCTTTGTGATGTCAGTTGTATCGTCGACCTGAACTGTGAAAGGAAATAGGTTTCTAAAATTTCTTCTTTCACAGCATCCCTAATGAAGGTACAGACGCAGTCTATTAACTCACATTGTATAGTTTTCGATTCTGCGCTAAAAAACTTTCTTTATAAAAGATATGCTGCATTTCTAACGAGCTGTTGGAAACTAGAAGTTTCAACAGTTCTTTGAAATTCCCTCTATTTAAGGAGTCGCCGCTCTCATCTTGGCTTCTAAATGTCATTTCCTGCTTAGAAAGAAATAAAACTGCATTGAAAAGTCTGTTAAGCCTCACATTCTCATTATATTTTGTGATGTATAGACGAGCATTTTTCTTAAAGCGCCAGTAAATTGATTCTGATTCTTCTTAAGTTCTTTAAATCCCACGGCATTTTTATATGCTCCGAGGAACCTTCGTGCTTTTGGAAAGACCTAGTAGCACAGGACATATTTTCAAATCCTGTGTGATTCCAGACTCCCTGTTTCACTCCAACAATAAGACAAGGCCAACAAAAGTGTTTCTGCAAATAATGACTACCGCATAACCACAGGTAACTACTATACCAAGATACTTGGAAAGTTCGTGTGTGCATCTTTCCGGAGGCAGTACCTGTTATTTTCTGATATGTCAAATCTGGCTGGGGACGATTGACTGATAAAATTTCTCTTTTATCCTCCTCCTTCCATTTCGAAAACGGAGTTTCTCTTAAAATACAAACTAAATCCACGGAGGGTTCCATGTTAAAGCACGCTTTGGAGGGAACACTATTCTTTCACGCTATAAGAAAAGATTTAAATACTATAATACTACATATTTATATCCCTAATGAATTTCAAACGCACTTTCTCTCCAAACATCCATACGACAATAATTATTCTACGCTTCACATAGTAACTATGAAAACGCCAAGAGCTCACCGTGTGAGCTGTGCTATTAAATGCTCTTCAAATGCGCTTATGTTATTTACAGTTCACTCACAATTAATCCGCCACACGGCCACGATTCACATTATAACAACGGACATTTATTTTCACTATGAAAGAATACTCCGTGCACCACACGTTCAAATTTATAACAAGCCTCTTGTTACAGCTGGTGTAACTGTAGCCACAACTCTCGCGACAAAATATACTAGTAAATGTGTCTTTGTTTGATTGTATTTTAGCGTGAGATTGAGATACCAATATTGGCAGCAATGCTGTAGGAGCCCGCATGTGTTCAACCTAAGCGACAGGGCGGGTTACACGTTCGGTTGGGTTCGGATAATATCGTCCCAGCTCGGGCCAAGCAGCCGAATATCCCAGAGACTCGCTGGGCTGCACCACGCAAAATACAACCGTACGCGTACTCATGACAGTCTTGAGCGTTGTCATGGCAACCGTTGTATTACACGTCACAAGTCAGCCCGCACTGCTTTGAGCATTGAGAGGGCTGCACTCAGTCCGCAGCACTCGTAAGTGAAGCGAACAGCGGTGGTTGCTTAACTCTGAGCGCTACGCATGTTGAGTAATCACAACATATAGAGCGCACTCTTCGGATTCTTCAACGAATATGTTTTAAACAGAAAATGTAGGGATACAGAAAATGATAGACAATTGTTTTGAGAAATGATAGTGCAGCCGGGCTGTACCTGATGCACCTGAAAAGCCGCTACTGTCCTCACATTCTTTTCTTTCAACTTGTCTAGATCCCATCTTTTTGCATTCTTTCCTTTCTTCAATTTCTTCAACTTCAGATGGCATTTCATGACCAACAAGTTGTGGTCAGAGTCCACGTCTGCTCCTGGGAAAGTTTTGCAATCCAACACCTGGTTTCTGAATCTCTGCCTAATCATAATGAAGTCTATTTGATACCTTCCAGTGTCTCCAGGTCTCGTCCACGTATACAGCCGTCGTTTGTGGTGTTTGAACCAAGTATTGGCAAGGACTAAATTATGATCAGTGCAGAATTCAACCAGACGACTTCCTCTTTCGTTCCTTCGTCCCAATCCAAATTCTCCTACTGTACTACCTTCTCTTCCTTGGCCTACCACTGCATTCCAGTCTCCCATCACAATTAGATTCTCGTCACCTTTTACATATTGTATTAAATCTTCTATCTCCTCATATATTCTTTCGATTTATTCATCATCCGCTGAACTAGTAGGCATATAGACCTGCACTATTGTGGTGGGCATTGGTTTGGTGTCTATCTTGACGACAATAATTCTTTCACTATGCTGGTCGTAGTAGCTTACCCGCTGCCCTATTTTCTTATTCATTATTAAACCAACTCCTGCATTTCCTCTGTTTGATTTTGTGTTGATAATTCGGTAGTCGCCTGACCAAAAATCTTGTTCTTCCTGCCAACGTACTTCACTTATGCCAACTACATCTAACTTTAGCCTATCCATCTTCCTTTTCAGATTCTCTAACCTACCACAACGATTCAAACTTCTAACATTCCACGCTCCGACTCGCAGAATGTCACTATCCATCTTCCTGATGATCGCCCCCTCTCGTGTAGTCCCCACCCGGAGATCCGAATGGGGGACTAGTTTACCTCCGGAATATTTTACCCGGGAGGAAGCCATCATCAGTACATCATTCATACAGAGAGAGCTGCATGTCCTCGGGAGTTAGTTACGGCTGTAGTTTCCCGTTGCTTTCAGCCGTGTAGCAGTATCAACACAGCTAAGCCATGTTGAGTATTATTACAAGGCTGTATCAGTCAATCATCCAGACTGGCGCCCTTGCAACTACCGAAAGGCTGCTACCGCCCTTTCGATGAACCATTCGTTAGTCTGGTCTCTCAACAGATACCCATCCGATATGGTTGCACCTGCGGCTCGGCTATCTGCATCATTGGGACACGCAAGCCTCCCCACCGCGGCAAGGTCACATGGTTCGCAGAGGAGGTATTACATTCCCGCTACTCTTTGCCTCGGTGATTTTTAAGTTAATTTTCTCTCCAAAAAGTATTTATTCCAAAGAAGGCAAAATTTGGAAAATACATCAATTGGAATTTGGCAGTTTAATGTGACTGCTGGCAGTAATGATGCTCTTCAACACTAGCGCTAATTATGTGCACTATTTTCTGTTACGTAGTTGAATTCCTGTAAGGGCAACAGATGGCAGGCACATACCCCAACACAAGGTCAGTCTACCTTGCCCCAACACCACCGACAACACGACTAGAGAGAGTGGCATATTGCGCATGCGTAAACCAAGGATATCTGTTTCTGCAATATCCTGGTCTTGTCTACGTGCTGGCCGATGTCCCCCCGCACCTCGCCACTCCCTTCGCCCAGGTACGGACGGAGAGAGCGCCTTCGAAGGGGGTTCATTCCAGACAAGTATCCAGCCACGGAACGTGCGCAGTTCACATGAAATGAAAGCCAATACGAGTATATTACGGATAGATGGGCTAAGCAAGGGCTTCGAGATTGAAAGGGAGTTATGAATATTAAGTAGTTGAATAAAATTTGATATAAACTGGAGGTTCATTGCTCCATTGCGCTATACCAGAAACCGCCACTGTGGAAAAGTGAAATTAGTGCCACTGATTCCACCACCAGGTCCATTGTACTCATTGGTTTTAAGAACTGGAACAGATTCCGTTCATTTCCTTACAAATATCCAAAAATATAACAACTGCTTTCAAATAACTTCATTTTGGGCAACAAATGTACTTCGGGACAATTTCATGCCAACTTTCTCAAGGTAACATATAACATTGCTTTCTTTTAACATACAACAAACAGACTTATCCCCCATATTGCTTTGCTTATTTTATTTTATTTTATAGTTCTTTCTTTCTTTCTTTCTTTCTTTCTTTCTTTCTTTCTTTCTTTCTTTCTTTCTTTCTTTCTTAATCTGTTTACCCTCCAGGGTTGGCTTTTCCCTCGGACTCAGCGACGGATCCCACCTCTAACGCCTCAAGGGCAGTGACTTGGAGCTTCAGACTCTGGGTCGGGGGATACAACTGGGGGATGACCAGTACCTCGCCCAGGCGGCCTCACCTGCTATGCTGAACAGTGGCCTTGCGGGGGGATGGGAAGATTGGAAGGGATAGACAAAGAACACGGAAGGAAACGGCCGTGGCCTTAAGTTAGGTACCATCCCGGCATTAGCCTGGAGGAGAAGTGGGAAACCACGGAAAACCACTTCCAGGATGGCTGGGGTGGAAATCGAATCCACCTCTACTCAGTTGACCTGCCGAGGCTGAGTGGACACCGTTCCAGCCCTCGTACTACTTTTTCAAATTTCGCGGCAGAGCCGGGAATCGAACCCGGGCCTCCGGGGTTGGCAGCTAATCACACTAACCAGTACACCACAGAGGTGGACTATTTTACAGTTTTTGTGATAAAAATAATAAACCTGTCCTTCTTGATTTACAGATTTTTGAACTCGCTGCATTTGCCAGGATTGCCGCCTCACATTCTTCAATTGAAGGTCGGATCATTGGTCATAATGTTACGAAATATCAACCAACCGCGTCTTTGTAATGGCACACAATTGCTCATTATATTTTCGCTTAAGTGCCTCTACTTTATGCCTGGCCGCAATCTCGACACATTAATGTGTGTCAAACCCAAATCATCCCCCTCAGGTACCCAGTTGTTCGCAATGTAATGTATGTCAAACCCAAATCATCCCTTTCAGGTACCCACTTGTTCAGAATCTAGACTGTTCGCAATCAGGACGACACCAAATATCCTACCCTTTCTGGCTGACGCGAGGTTCGTCCTGCGTGCTTATTTTGTTGTGGTCTGTACTGACAGCCAATTCTCACTCACAAACTGTCCCACTACCTGGCTGTGATACATACTTTCCAGAATTTTCACGAGACAGCCTGGGGGCTTAACGTCAGCCAGAAAGGGTAGGATATATAAGACCAAGGTCAGGAACCACCCTCGTTTCTAGTAGTGTGATTGCTGCCTGTTCGTAATAAACACTTACACAGCTGACCAGAAGCCACTTGGAATCTACGGGAGAAGCAGGCCTATATTCTCGGTGACGTCACTGGTTGAAGTTCGCTACGAGAGCAGTTAGCGCGGGAATACGAATGTGGCACCTCCTGAAGTTTTCAGCTCGTAGCTACTCCGGCTGGACAAAACACTAAAACAGTAATTTTAACCGTTGCATGCAGTTACTGTACCATTGTCGCAATAACGTTGCTGGCTGCTGCTGCGTGTTGTCAAAGGAAGGAAAAATGAGTGAGCGCTCCAAAACCAGTCATATGTGGATTTACTTTAGTGCTGTTAATGTTAATAATAAAACTGCAAAATGTGATTTGTGTGGGTTACAAATGTCGTACCGTTCCATGATTTCAAACTTAAAAAATCATATATGAAGGAAAACCCTACTGTGAATTTACAAGAAGAAGCAGACTCTACTACACAAACTACTAGGCGAACAGCAGACGTGTCAAATGATTCGGACATTGACGCTCCCACTCCAATTAGGCCACACTCTTCAAGTGGAACTGAAAATGTGATTGTCACACTAACTCCAGGAGCCAACAACAGAAACAACAACGGTGGAGCTTCTACCTCTTCCAACATTTCTAAAGGCAGGACACAAGCGAGTATTTCAAATTACATTCCAAGGAAGATCAATGTTGTTCAGAAAAAAAATTGGTTAAATTACTTCTCGGCCTGTTCACAAAAGACTTTCAACCATTTTCTCAGGTTGAAGATGATGGGTTCTCTAGTTTCATTTCAGCTCTAAACCCTTCATATTGTAACGGTTCAAATCCCGTTACAAGATCATATCTGTACTATTATCATCATCATTATTATTATTATTATTATTATTATTATTATTATTATTATTATTATTATTATGTCCGTATTATTATTATTTTATCTGTGAGATTACTATTATTTTGTTATAATTCTTATTCAATTCAATTTTGCAATGCTTGTCGCTTGCAGGATTGTACTTAGATGTATGCATATATACGTGTGTGTAAAATAACACTCAATACATGTACAGTGAGAATTGTTATATGTCAGATGTTGGATATGGCATCGTTACATTGTGCAATAATGCTGGCGATTCTGCCAAGTCATTGCTACGTCATGGCTACGTCATCGTGAGCTTTTAGCAATTCGCTCAGAGACTCAGCCGCCCCGGGGGATTTCACCATTACATGCAACAGTTTGAGGCGTTGTGGGAGTATGTCATTGTTATTTCTGGAGGTTACGTAGCTGTGTCAACCAACGTCTATAAAAGGTGGATGCATATTGTAGCGTCAGTCATTAGTTAAACGGAAGCTGAACAGTGAAGAAGTCTACTAGATGAAGAGGCCTCAGTCGGTCAGTCAACGAGTGTGAACGAGAGATAGAAAAGACTCAGTGAGCCATTAATCATTGGTCATTGAGAGAGTGAAGCCAAAGTTAGTTGGTCACTTAGTTGAAGACACGGACGCAAGGGCTTACCATGGAGTCAGAGAGGGATACCACCTGCTATGAGATAATACCATATTGACTTACAAAGAAGTCAGATGATATGGAGAAGAAGCAGTCACAAGGATGTATCATCAAGTTAGGCGTGACACATCTACAGTAAACACCAGATCAAAGGAATACGTCATAATTACACTAAAAGTGTTGAAGGTACAGTCAAGTGAATCAGTGAGGGAAATATTTCGTATAAATTGTTAAATGTCCGGTCAAGAAGAATTCAAATTCATGCCTAGTTTCTTTCAGTTGCAATGTCATAATTTCATATTCTCATCTGTTTTATCGCAACAAGACTCACTATTTTTTATATATTATTTAAAGAATATATTTTGTTCTGTCAAACGAATTCATAGTTTTATTTCAATGACAGTAAAATATCTTAACCTCAAAATTAATGGGGAAACCGAACGCCAATCTCCTTTTCCCAGAACTTATATGGTATGTTGTCAAAAGTAAGCTTATTACCCCACACCCTAGAGATAGTCAAGATTCTCATTCTATTATTGCTGCACTGAGTGGTAGCTGGCACCCTTCAAATAACGTATGTGTAAGTAAGCAGGTAAGAAGTAAGTGTGAGTCCAGGGTTCGTCGATTGTGTATTTTATTTAATGAATGTTAATTTTCATAATTTTCATGTTAAATGCAGATATTCAGATTTTTCAATATAAATGAAATTTTATATGTTTGTAAATTCAGTAAAAGAGTCAGGAACATTTTACAATTTGGCTCCGCAACGTGGTGCACGAAGAAATTCAGAATTTGTTCTGAATGACAGCATATCATAGGTTCATTTTGGGAGGAGTATACACAATTTAAGCCAACGGAAGTATTACCGGTAAATGTCAGGAGTGTAAGTTTGTGATATATATTTGTATTTTGGGGATATGTCAAGGGATTTGAAGAGGGAAATTAATTTGAGATCGCGTTCTATCACTAGTGAACCAAAGATGGACAAGGAAGACAATGACAAGTCATGTGACGACGAGGTCATTGCTTCTGCGGACATCCAAGGTGAAATTCAGAGTAGGGAGCAGGTGAATACGATGGAGGCTTCTGAGGTAATTCAGGAAAGTGCAGAAATTGAGAAGCATACTGAAACCCAAAAGGAAATCGCGGGGGGAATGAACCAAGTTATTCTAAATTTGCTGATGGCCAAATTTACCGAGATCAGTAATGAAAACAAGAAACTGAGTGAAGATAGGATTAAACACATGAAAGAATTAATTGAAAATAATAAAAAAATCTAAAAAATGATTAGTAGGAATAACGAAAGTATTAGTAAAAATGGATCGAATAATTAGTAGTAATAACGAAAATTTTAATAAAAATATTAACTCTGTGAGTAGTAAGATGGAAGAATTAATTGTCAGTAATAAAGAAAATTGTAATGCGATCATTAGTAATATAGATACTAAGATATTAGAGATAAATAATCAAACATCTAAATTAGAATCTAAGTTAGAAAATAAGCTAAATGAAGAGTGTGTTGAAATTGAAGGTGAAATGAAGTTGAGTCGGAGCGAACTTCATACTCAAATTGAGCATGTCAAAGGAACTTGTACAGAGAATATCAAAGAGTTAAGTAATAAGATTTCTAGTAATCAGGAAGAAATTCACGAGATCATAGATAAAAGACTAGACAAGATCCATATTGCAGTGGGGCAAGATATGAGGGAATGTGTCAGTAAGGTAGAAACGTTTGAAAAAGAGCTTGGGCAGGTCAGAGAACTAAAGAACAAACAAGAAACTTTGTCGCAGAAGGTTACAGAGAAAGAGGAAAAATTACAGGAAGAATTGAGAATAATGAAAGAGAATGCGGAGAAAGTAGCGGAAGAAAAAGTTTTGAATTGCCAGAGGGTACTACGGCAAGAAATGAGAGAAGATCAGATTACAAGAGAAATAGTATTAACGAGTGATTTATACAATAGGGACCAAGATTTGCCTAAGTTTACTGGAAAACAATTTAATCCTATGGAATTTGTAACATTAGTTGAGAAAAGATTTGCAAGTAAGTTGAGGGATAATATTATCGAATGGGAACACGTGTTAGAGATCTTGTCTAATTCCTTCATCGGTGAAAGTAAAACCTGGTTTCAAGTGTACCGTAATAATATGTCCAATTTGGAAGAATTTAAAGAAAAGTTCATTAATAAGTTTTGGGATGAGAATGTCCAGGGTCGTAAGAGAGAACGGATTATGTTTGGTAAATATAGACACCAGGAGGGAGTGTCTATGACAGAATACTTTCTGGCACACGTGCTTATCTGGAAAAATCTTAATAGTATTGGTTCAGAAGTTGATATCGTAAGGATTATGTTAAAACATTATTCTGATAGGATTAGGGAAGCTGCGTGTATGCAGAAAGTCAGTACTATCAAAGAAATGGAGGTATTGCTAGATAGTTTTGAGGCTCTGAATAGTAGCATAGGTGGTAATCGACCACAAAGTAGAACTGTAGAGGGAGCGGGAAACAGGTCAGATAATTATCAGAGGAGAGGGAACAATTATGATCAGACGAGGGCTAATAGGAATTTCAATAGTGATAGAGGTCAACAGAGTTACCCGAGGCAATCTGACAATGGGAGGCGTGGGGATTTGAGTCATAGAGATGAAAATAGGCCTAACACGAATGTAATTCAGGAGCCATCATTGAGCCAGCGCACTTTAAACTCTCAGCGGACTGCATAAACAGGTCGCGTGAACAGTCCGAAGGTAAAAGTTGTCAAAAACAGGTAGGTAGTGTAGATAATTGTGTAGTAAAATTAGATTTAAGAGAACAACGTGATTGTGACCTAAATAGTGATAAGTCAAATGTTTTAAGTGATGACGTAGTCATAGATAATAAAGTAAGAAATAGTAGTATTAATTTAGATATAAGGAGTGATTTGTTAAGTGATGTAAGTAGTTATAATACTGAGGATATAAGTAGTGAGGTAGTGACTCCGACGATAGAAATTATTATATGGAGAAGAAAAGTGAAGGTATTATTAGACTCTGGTAGTGAAAGGTCATGTATTAGCTCCAAGCTTTACGAGGAAATTCTGAAAGAAAGTCAGAATATAACAGAGATTCCTGTGAGGCAAACCTTCATTATAACAGCGGTGGGTAGCAAGTCACAGAGAGTATAGTCCTGACGCTCAAAGCATACCCACGCGGTTTCCTCTGATCTCAAAACTTGGCCCACCCTTATAATAATGAGGGTTGACAGTCTGCCCGCCCTAGTGATAATGAGGGTTGACAGTCGGCTCCTTCCCTCTGGACACAAGAGGCGCGTGTCGTTTAAAAGGCAAGTGAGCTCTGTCAAAAGCAAGGTTGTCATATTTTGCGTCGATTATTTAAACATGTTAACATTTAATTTATTCTAAAGTCAAAATATAAATATAAAAACTTGATAATGAACCACAGCACAAACCAGTATCGCAGAATAATTTGTTTCGTGCTTAACCCATGCGGTGGTCGCAGATGTTGAAAGAAAGAAAGAAAGAAAGAAAGAAAGAAAGAAAGAAAGAAACAGGAGGAAGGCATTGGCAAATAAACTCGACAAAGACTAAACGTAAATTGATACCAAAGTAGGCCCATTAAAATATTAATTTTATGCTGCTAATATCAGTGTCTCGCTTTCAGTAAAGAAATGAAAAGTGCAACAATTTTTTACAATTTGTTTTATGTCGCACCGACACAGATAGGTGTTATGGCGACTATGGGCTAGGAAAGGTCTAGGAATGGGAAGGAAATGCCCGTGGCCTTAATTAAGGTACTTCCCCAGCATTTGCCTGGTGTGAAAATGGGAAACCACGGTGAACCATCTTCAGAGCTCCCGACAGTGTAGCTTGAACCCATTATCTCCCCGATGGAAGCTCACAGCTATGCGCCCCTAACCGCACGGCCAACTCGCCTGGCATAGGAAAAGTAAAATCACGAACTAGGGACTGGGATAATAATAATAATAATAATAATAATAATAATAATAATAATAATAATAATAATTGTCCGCCTCTGTGGTGTAGTTGTTTAGTGTGATTAGTTGCCACCCCCGGAGGCCCGGGTTCGATTCGCGGCTGTGCCACGAAATTTGAAAAGTGGTACGTGGGCTGAAACGGGGTGCACTCAGCCTCGGGAGGTCAACTGAGTAGAGGTTGGTTCGATTCCCACTTCAGCCATCCTGGAAGTGGTTTTCCGTGTTTTTCCTCTTCTCCTCCAGGCAAATGCCGGGATGGTACCTAACTTAAGGCCACGGCCACTTCCTTCCCTCTTCCTTGCCTATCCCTTCCAATCTTCCCATCCCCACCAAGGCCCCTGTTCAGCATAGCAGGTCAGACCGCCTGGGCGAGGTACTGGTCATTCTCCCCGGTAGTATCCCCCGACCAAATGTCTCACGCTCCAGGACACTTCCCTTGAGGCGGTAGAGGTAGGATCCCTCTGAGTCAGAGGGAAAACCAACCTTGGAGGGTAAGCAGATTAATAATAATAATAATAATAATAATAATAATAATAATAATAATAATAATAATAATAATAATAATAATAATAATAATTGTACCGGGCGGTACACCTCTACACCGTTTATTTAAAAGTTGCGCCAGTTGAAACTCCTCTTCTGGAGGAAGGTTGAACTTTATCTACACTATTAATCTACTAATTTCTCAGAAGATGTCACTACCTGGAAATTTTTGAGTTTGTGAACTGGGTCATTTTTGATGTGTTTTTGTTTCGCTTGAAGTAAGAAGTGTGAACTTTCTCTTCTAGAGGACACTACTTAAGATCAACAATAGTGCGACCTAGTGCGGAGTCAAAGAACTATTTTGTTGGAGAAATTTTTATTTCAAGAGTTTGTTCTTTGTTAAATTTCTTTCTGTCATTGTTTAAGTTGGCTGTATACCCCTCTGTTTCCCCTTAGTTTGGATCTAGCCAATCCCGAATTTCTTTAATTAATTTTCCACCAATAACGTGTTTCCTTTTCCTCTATGTAGGGGTTTCTTTTCCCTAGCCAATAAAAATTTTGTGGGAGGGTGTTTTCTTTCCCCTAATGCCTAGAATCTTCCGCGAGAGGATATAAACTGCTGATTTTAGGGTCTCGGGGCCACTTCTGTTCCATCTTTCAGTGTATTTAGTACATAGCAGGAGGCGGGAAGCGCCTCTTTCTTCTTCAGCCGTTCAACACCAGGTAATGGCCTATTAATAACTTCTTTTCTTGCTAGGTCGGCAGTTTAACACTCGCGGCGGGTTCGAAGCATTTCCATCATGTAACCTTTTCCTAAAATGTAATTACTCTTTTCATCTTTTTCTTGTAAAGCTACATATTGGGATAGAGAGTGCTTTCCCTCTCGAACTCCCACTCACATTTGTTTTGAGGTGAACATACTTTCTCAAACTATTCTTCGTTTATGTAATGTAAAGTGTTCTTCTCTAAGTCACCTCTGTAGTATGGGATTAGCCCTTGCGTTAGCGGCCCAGAGCCAGATTAGGTTTTAAAAACAAAGTGTATTAGGAGTGCAAATTCGCCTCCTCTCAAATTGTTATTTTAGAGGTCATGTAATCAACCTTCTTTTCATGTAATAGACCTCAGTAGGTTGGGTATTTTACCCCTGTGAATACGTCCTTAGAGGACAGCTTGAAGGTAGAGTTTGGTGTGGCCTTTGAGAGGCTTAAATTTTGAGAGCGGATCGCTCTTTTGAAAATGGAGTGTCATATGCCTCGTGGAGGCTTTTCTGTGTAATTCGGAGCCAGGGGCTCCTAGGGATGAATGGGGTTTTCTGCCCCTCTGTTAAAACTTGTGTTTGTGGTAAAACTGAGCTGATCGCTGAAGTCAGGGCGTGAAGCCCAAAACCTGTAAATATTGTAACTCCCCTTGTTTTGCTACATTGTTCCTGCCATGTCTGTTATTGCTTTGTTTTTGAAAAGAAAATATAACCTTGTTAAATTTTAAATTCATTTTACATGGACTATAATTTCGTAGCTTGAAACCCATTCACGCCCGCACCTTCTTTCTCCTCTACCTACCACGGATATCTCCGTAACAAGTGGTAGCAGAGCGTGGTTGAATGGGTCTCAATTTAGCCCCTTTTGACGGCTAAACATTGCTTTGATTCGAACTCTAACAATTTTCTCAGTTGCTGGAATTTTTTGAGTTTTTCAAAATTGTTCTGTCACCATGCCCGGCCCTCGCGATGTTCTCCTCCTTAACTACTTGCGTAAAGAGGAGTTGATATACGAGTTAACTATCAGAAATGTGCAATCTGGAGGCACGGTTGCAATCGACACCAACAAGCTTAGAGAGTCCCTTGATTTGCCCATTTCCATCCCCAACTTGGGAGAGAAAGAAATTGATGACTCTCTTTCCACGATTGTCGAGAATATTACTGGGCTAGCATCTGTAGTCAGCTTTTTTGATGAAAACGATCCGTCTCCTAATCAAATTAAGCGTGTGCAAGGCAGGCTGTATCACTTTGCAAATAGAGTTAATGATCTGTTGTCTCTAAAGGTGAATGACGTTCAGAGGAAGGACGCTAATACGCTCCTTGAAACTATTTCTGAATTGTCTAATAAGGTCACTCAATTGCTAACCGGCGAAGTTCCTCCCAAAACTGATCAACCCGCCACGGTGAATGTAGGTGACGAGGAAGAGCCTCCTCAGGGAGAAGTCAATAGGATAACCGTTGCTGCTCAAACTATCTCTGCCCCATCGAACAACGAATCTGAACGCCGTGTGTCATTGAGTAACATCCGCTCTGAATTAACTTCTTTGCCATTGAAACCTTTAATGACTATGTCACCTGGGTTCAGCAGCTTGCCTCATCCATTGGCAATGTTGCTTAGAGGTATCTCTAAGTTTTCCGTCAACACCACCAGTGACGTAATTTCATTTTTAAGATTTCTAGTGGAATTTCAGGATCATGCCCTTGTGTTTTCTCTTTCGCCATGTCAAATTTTGCAAATTATCTATCCTTATGCTATTGGTGTTCTATCTGACAAAATAGTTAGAGCCATTGCCGAGCAATCTTCTATCGAGGATTTCCATGCCCATTTGCTAGCTAACTTCATCCCGGCTAGGGCCAGGTCCTCCCTTATTCAGAAGTACTATTATCGTGTACAGCGTTTGGATGAAAACTTGGCTGATTTCATACAGGACATTAAGTTTTATACTAGGGTGTTTGCTCTTCACTTCCCTGAGGATCAAATTGTACAAGCTATTGTGGAAGGTATTTCACCATCCTATAGGTCATATTTGTGTTTCGCGGCGTGCCCGCAAACTTTCTCGGAACTTGAAGCATTGGCAGTCTCAGCGGAAGGAGTTAGATACGCCGATTCTTTGCGCGTCGCGAAAGAACCCCCGCCTTCCTTTAGCAACACTCGGCCTCCACCTCGCCGACCAGTCAATCCCCGTAAATGTTATGCTTGCGGGTCGCCTGACCATCTGCGGAATAAGTGTCCTCTGACCAAGTCAAGTGGGACAAGGAATGGAGCAGGGTCATCACAAGGCTGTTTTAAGTGTGGGGCCTTCTCACATATCGCCAAGAATTGCCCAAACTCAAATAGCACCCCCTCCTGCTCAACTTCTGGTGCAAATTTCAGCTATGCCAATAATAAAAAGTGACTAGTGGCGTCGGCTGAGCCGACTAATCCATCTTCCCGAGACTCAGCCCCTAGTAAACAGGTTGTAAATGCAGAGAACGACCAGCCTTCAAATTCATCTTTTGAATGCCCTAAAGAGTGTCTTAGGATTGCGGCGGATACCCCCGCACCTGTTCCTTTTCTTAAGATTGAGTTAAATAACGAGCCTATAACAGCTCTCTTAGATTCAGGCAGTGTTTGTTCCATTATTTCGGCTGATTGGTACTCTAAATTGAAAGCTGTTTGTAAACTCCCTGACTATGACTCATCTCCTGTTAAATATGTTTCGGCTAATTCATCTCCATTAGAAATTCTAGGTTCCTTACATGTCAAAATTCGGGTTTTTAAATTTACATGGAAAATCAAATTGTTTGTGGCCAAGCATTTGTCTTGCCCCATCATACTGGGAGCGGACTTCATTTCTCACACTGGTCTTGTGCTCGATCTCAAGTCTAGGTCGTGCACATTCAAATTTGCTTCTAATTGTAAAATCCCTCTATTAAAGTGTAATTCTGCATCATGTTCATCTATTTCGCCTACCCAGGATGAGATGTTGTTAGACCTTAGACATCTACCTGAGGAGCAGGCTAATAGTATTCGTAAATTATGTCAGTCATTTCCAGAGGTATTCACTGATACTCTTGGTGTTACTGATCCTATTGAATACAAAATTGAGGTCACGGATTCGATTCCTGTCCGTTTTCCACCTTATAGGCTATCTCCACCTAAAATGAAGGCTCTAAAAGAAATCATCGATCAGATGTTGAAGGATGGTATTATTACGCCCTCTAAGTCAGCGTATTCTTCGCCTATTTTTCTAGTCCCGAAACCCCAAGGAGGCTTCAGGCCTGTCATTGATTACAGGGCTCTCAATCGGAAGGTGGTGTTGCAATCTGTGCCCCTTCCCGACCTTCATTCTTGTTTTTCATGGTTTCGTAAGGCCAAGTTCTTCACGATCTTGGATTTGAATCAGGCCTACAACCAAATTCCTCTAGCCGAAGAGTCTAAACATCTTACAGCGTTTGCCACGGACTGGAATTTATACGAATACAACCGCGTGCCTTTCGGGCTCCCCACGGGGGCAGCTGTGCTCACTAGGCTACTAGATAGGGTCTTTTCCGACATCAAATTTGAGTACTTATATCACTACTTGGATGATGTCGTCGTATTTTCCGAAACCTTTGAAGAACATCTAGATCATCTGCGAGAAGTTCTTGATCGCCTTCGTAAGGCTGGGTTAACTGTTAAGTTGTCCAAGGTTGCCTTTGCTAAGCCCTCTATGTCATTCCTAGGGCATATTGTGTCACCCGATGGTGTAGCAGTCGATCATTCTAGAACACAGGCCATCCGTGATTTTAAACCTCCCAAGGACATTAAAGGTATCGCCAGGTTCATCGGTATGGTGAATTTCTTCAGGAAGTTCATTCCTAATTTTGCTAATAGAGCGGCGCCCTTAAACCTTCTACGTAGGAAAGGCATCAAATTTGAGTGGGGACCTTCTCAACAAGCCGCTTTTGAAGACCTTAAATTAGCTCTCTGTAATGCACCTGTACTTGCTATGCCTGATTTCTCGAAGAAATTCATCGTCCAAACGGACGCGTCGTCGTCAGCTGTAGCTGCAGTCCTTCTTCAAGAGACTGAACTAGGGAGGCGTCCCATCGCCTATGCATCTAGGACTCTATCGGCTCAAGAAGCCAAGTATTCCATCTATGAGCTCGAAGGGTTGGCAGTCTTATTCGCCTTAGAAAAGTTCCGTCTCTATCTGGAACATGTCAAATTCGACCTGGAGACAGATAACCAAGCCTTAAGCTGGGTCTTAGGTAGACCGCGTCGTACTGGTCGTATAGCCCGTTGGGCCATCCGTATTTCCGCCTTCCAATTCGATGTCAGGCATATCAGAGGTACCGAAAATGTTGTGGCTGATGGACTCAGCCGTATGTTTTCTAACGACGTCGAGACCCATGAACCTGTCGACAGTTCATCACCTTCCGAGTCCATACTATCTGAGGTTAATGCCATCCTAACAGATGCTCCCATGCTCTTTAGGGATATCGAGAAATACCAACGTGAAGATCCGACGCTGGCTCCGATAATGGAAACCCTTTCTTCTGGGGAACATGTCGTCCCTTATGTTCTGAGGAATGGTGTTTTATGTTGCCCTTCGAGGCATGACAAGATGATGAAGGTTGTCGTTCCAGCTGTTCTTGTGCCTATGATCTTCAAGTATTATCATGAGACCCCATTAGGAGGGCATCTTGGAATCTTTAAAACCCGTGAAAAAATTCGTGAAATGTTCATTTGGAAAGGTATGGACGGTGAAATCCGTGAACTTGTAAAAGCTTGTAAATCTTGTTTGCTTAGTAAACCCACCATGTCCACCAAGGTAGGCCTTTTGTCTTCGCATCAAGCGTCGCGCCCCATGGAACGCCTGTATATCGATTATGTAGGACCCTTCCCCCAGTCAAAGGGTAATGCTAACAAGTTCATCTGTGTGTGCGTAGATGGCTTTACTAGATTTTCTTGGTTATTTCCGACTAAGCTGGCTACCGCTCAGTCCACCATTACTTGCCTAAATTCTATTTTTGCTTCTTTTGGTCCGTGCCAATACATTGTATCTGATAATGCTAAAGCTTTTACATCAAATCTGTTTCGTAAATTCTGTTTTGACTTGTCCATCTCTCATGTAACTACATCTGCTTATTACCCTCAACCATCTCTGGCTGAACGGGTTAACCGTAATCTCAGGTCCGCACTTATTGCCTATCATCATGAAGATCATTCTAGGTGGGACACGTCCCTGCATTGGTTAGCTTTTGCTTTGAATTCGGCGGTTCATGAATCACACAAGTTTACTCCAGCTTCTTTGATGTTTAAGTTTGTTCCCAACACGCCGCTCTCTAACCTCTGATCTCTGAGTGACATTCTGCCCGAGACAATAGATCCGGACAACATTAAAGATCTTTGGAAGAAGGCTAAAGCTAATCTTAAGGTATCTCATGAAAAGGTTAGGGAAAGGTATGATCGTGGACGGAGACCCACCACTTTGAAGGTAGGTGACCAGGTTATGGTCAAAAATTTTGTTCCCGCGGGCAAGCTTGCCCCCAGATTTCATGGGCCTTGTATCATTCTCGATTTTCTTACGCCGGTTACCTTATTGCTAAGTAATCCAGCCACCGAGAGGATATTTAGAGTTCACCTGTCCCAGGTGAAACCGGTGTAATTTCTGTGTTAACTTGCTTCATATTATTTTGAAAGGATATGAAGGTTATATTTTTTTTGAGTTTCACTTTTAAGGCATTCTGCCCCTTCTGTAATATTTTGGTTTTAGATGTAAGCCTTGTGTAAAACCTGCCCCGACCCGTTAAACTGCCATCCTGTTCCTGCCACGGCCATTACCACGCTCCCGTCTCCTGCTCCACCTTACACTGTGGCTTCATAATAGTAAATGCCATGGAGATCTACACGCCGCTGGCCCCTCAACCTCTCCACAAGCCTGTACCCTCAAAGAAGATGATAGTCCAACACAATTCTGCCGCCTAGCTTTAATGTTTCAGCGCCCCCGCAGCCGCGCAGCGCCGTGCAGCGACTGGGGAGGGGGATGGGCCCCCTCCTCTCCAGCGAGGACGACATGTGCACGGCGAGCCGGAGCTCTCCTCCCGGCCAAGGCTGATGTGCGGCGCACGACCTGCTACATGCCCGCAGCCTGTATCTGTTCACCGCGGGCGCGGCGTACTTCAACACCGCTGCTCCCATCATAGTGCGGGCGAGCGGTATCTCAGGGTACTTGAGGGGTCCGAGCGGCCTCCGTTGGACGCAAGCTGCAACGGCCGGTCTGGCCATCCGACTCAATCTACATCAACTACATGGACAGTCACCATAAGCAATAACTACACTTGGGAATTCAACAACAATATTTGGTGGACATTGCAAAATTTTTCTTCACCTTTAAGTATTAAAAGTTTATCTTCAGAAATTCAAATTCTACAAACATAAAGACTTTCATTCACCTGCAACAACAACATTTTGTAACTGAATTAAGAAATCTTGTAAATGCTCTGCTATCTATCTTCGTATCAACATCATTACTTGGACTTTGTTTCAAACTGATTTCATGTGTCACCCCTGGAGGAACTTTTGGGGGGGGGGAGGTCTGTACCGGGCGGTACACCTCTACACCGTTTATTTAAAAGTTGCGCCAGTTGAAACTCCTCTTCTGGAGGAAGGTTGAACTTTATCTACACTATTAATCTACTAATTTCTCAGAAGATGTCACTACCTGGAAATTTTTGAGTTTGTGAACTGGGTCATTTTTGATGTGTTTTTGTTTCGCTTGAAGTAAGAAGTGTGAACTTTCTCTTCTAGAGGACACTACTTAAGATCAACAATAGTGCGACCTAGTGCGGAGTCAAAGAACTATTTTGTTGGAGAAATTTTTATTTCAAGAGTTTGTTCTTTGTTAAATTTCTTTCTGTCATTGTTTAAGTTGGCTGTATACCCCTCTGTTTCCCCTTAGTTTGGATCTAGCCAATCCCGAATTTCTTTAATTAATTTTCCACCAATAATGTGTTTCCTTTCCCTCTATGTAGGGGTTTCTTTTCCCTAGCCAATAAAAATTTTGTGGGAGGGTGTTTTCTTTCCCCTAATGCCTAGAATCTTCCGCGAGAGGATATAAACTGCTGATTTTAGGGTCTCGGGGCCACTTCTGTTCCATCTTTCAGTGTATTTAGTACATAGCAGGAGGCGGGAAGCGCCTCTTTCTTCTTCAGCCGTTCAACACCAGGTAATGGCCTATTAATAACTTCTTTTCTTGCTAGGTCGGCAGTTTAACACTCGCGGCGGGTTCGAAGCATTTCCATCATGTAACCTTTTCCTAAAATGTAATTACTCTTTTCATCTTTTTCTTGTAAAGCTACATATTGGGATAGAGAGTGCTTTCCCTCTCGAACTCCCACTCACATTTGTTTTGAGGTGAACTTACTTTCTCAAACTATTCTTCGTTTATGTAATGTAAAGTGTTCTTCTCTAAGTCACCTCTGTAGTATGGGATTAGCCCTTGCGTTAGCGGCCCAGAGCCAGATTAGGTTTTAAAAACAAAGTGTATTAGGAGTGCAAATTCGCCTCCTCTCAAATTGTTATTTTAGAGGTCATGTAATCAACCTTCTTTTCATGTAATAGACCTCAGTAGGTTGGGTATTTTACCCCTGTGAATACGTCCTTAGAGGACAGCTTGAAGGTAGAGTTTGGTGTGGCCTTTGAGAGGCTTAAATTTTGAGAGCGGATCGCTCTTTTGAAAATGGAGTGTCATATGCCTCGTGGAGGCTTTTCTGTGTAATTCGGAGCCAGGGGCTCCTAGGGATGAATGGGGTTTTCTGCCCCTCTGTTAAAACTTGTGTTTGTGGTAAAACTGAGCTGATCGCTGAAGTCAGGGCGTGAAGCCCAAAACCTGTAAATATTGTAACTCCCCTTGTTTTGCTACATTGTTCCTGCCATGTCTGTTATTGCTTTGTTTTTGAAAAGAAAATATAACCTTGTTAAATTTTAAATTCATTTTACATGCACTATAATTTCGTAGCTTGAAACCCATTCACGCCCGCACCTTCTTTCTCCTCTACCTACCACGGATATCTCCGTAACAATAATAATAATAATAATAATAATAAATATCGGAGTATGTAGTTCGGACAAAAAAATAGCCAGCAAACTTAGCTACTTTTAAAACAAATGCAGTATTTACCTTACCTCTATTCGTCGTCCTCGTCATTGTCTGCTAGGTGAATTACAAATCTATCTTGGTTGCTATCCGTGTCGTGTTTCATGTACTTCTCTTCTGCCTTAATGGTGCTTCGAACACAAGCAGACCACCTCTCAGGACCGATCGTTCCAGCTCCTTCACGAAGAAGTTGACACACACTAGCACTCAAAGTTGGCGTAACATTATTTTTCGTAACATACGTCTTCAGCTGAAACCAGATCATTTCTATGGGGTTTAAAATACAGTGGTATGGAGGGAGTCGCAAAACTTCGTGTCCACGTGAGGCTGCGATCTCTTCTACAGCGTACCTTTGACTGATATTGGCTGATTTGATTTCCTGCAACATAACTGCCTTGAAGGGTACAGGTTTTGGCACGGGAATGTTATTGTACTCCATAAACTTAATAATGTCCTTAATATTAGTGTTCATGGAAGGAAACCTAATCAGCTGCCGCGAATGATAGCTTGCGTTGTCCATCACGATTACACATTTTCGGTCACGTGGTAGGTTCTCTAGAAGATGAGACTTAAACCAGTTTTCGAAAACTTGAGCTGTCATTTCGTCATGGCTATCAGCTTTGCAGTCTCCAATGTTTTTAGCCGATAAATAAAGGCAATTCACAACCCAGCCCTCACTGCCTCCAGCATGCAATACCATAATACGCTTGCCCCGCGATATTGGTGCTTTCAGTATGCAATTACAAGTTCCATCATCCCACCCTTTCTTCACAATGTCATGAGTATCGTACCAAGTTTCATCTAGATAGACAACTCTGCACCCCTCCGAACGCAACTTCCGGAGACGCTCTATGAATTTATATCGCCAAGCTACTATTCTAGCAGATTCCATCACAATCTGTTTTTTCTTCAGAATACGGAAACAAAACCCAAGTTTTTTCAACAGCTGTCGTAGAGTAGTTTTTTCATAAGGAAAGCCACACACATTTTTCAAATGTTTTAACAGTTCCTGTACGGTTGGTGACTTACCTTTAGTAAAGAATGCATATACCTCGCATCTCACCAAGTCACAGCAAAAATCATCAATTTTATTAAAGATAACCCTATTATTACTGTACCGGGCGGTACACCTCTACACCGTTTATTTAAAAGTTGCGCCAGTTGAAACTCCTCTTCTGGAGGAAGGTTGAACTTTATCTATTCTATTAATTCTCTACTTTCTCAGAAGATGTCACCACGTGGAAAATTTTGAGTTTTTGAACTGTGTCACTTTTGATGTGTTTTTGTTTCGCTTGAAGTAAGAAGTGTGAACTTTCTCTTCTAGAGGACACTACTGAAGAATTACAATAGTGCAACCTAGTGCGAAATCAAAGAACTATTTTGTTGGAGAAATTTTTATTTCAAGAGTTTGTTCTTTGTTAAATTTCTTTCTGTCATGGTTTAAGTTGGCTGTATACCCCTCTTTTTCCCCTTATTTTGGATCTAGCCAATCCCGAATTTCTTTAATTAATTTTCCACCAATAATGTGTTTCTTCTTCCTCTATGTAGGGGTTTCTTTTCCCTAGCCAATAAACACTTTGAGGGAGGGTGTTTTATTTCCCCTAACGCCTAGAATCTTCCGCGAGAGGATATAAACTGCTGATTTTGGGGTCTCCGGGCCACTTCTGTTCCATCTTTCAGTGTATTAAGTACATAGCAGGAGGCGGGAAGCGCCTCTTTCTTCTTCAGCCGTTCAACACCAGGTAATGGCCTATTAATAACTTCTTTTCTTGCTAGGTCGGCAGTTTAACACTCGCGGCGGGTTCGAAGCATTTCCATCATGTAACCTTTTCCTAAAATGTAATTACTCTTTTCATCTTTTTCTTGTAAAGCTACATATTGGGATAGAGAGTGCTAACCCTCTCGAGCTCCCACTCACATTTGTTTGGAGGTGAACTTATTTTCTCAAACTATTCTTCGTTTATGTAATGTAAAGTGTTCTTCTCTAAGTCACCTCTGTAGTATGGGATTAGCCCTTGCGTTAGCGGCCCAGAGCCAGATTAGGTTTTAAAAAACAAAGTGTATTAGGAGTGCAAGATCGCCTCCTCTCAAATTGTTATTTTAGAAGTCATGTAATCAACCTTCTTTTCATGTAATAGACCTCTGTAGGTTGGGTATTTTACCCCTGTGAATACGGCCTTAGAGGACAGCTTGAAGGTAGAGTTTGGTGTGGCCTTTGAGAGGCTTAAATTTTAAGAGCGGATCGCTCTTTTGAAAATGGAGTGTCATATGCCTCGTGGAGGCTTTTCTGTGTAATTCGGAGCCAGGGGCTCCTAGGGATGAATGGGGTTTTCTGCCCCTCTGTTAAAACTTGTGTTTGTGGTAAAACTGAGCTGATCGCAGAAGTCAGGGCGTGAAGCCCAAAACCTGTAAATATTGTATCTCCCCTTGTTTTGCTACATTGTACCTGCCATGTCTGTTATTGCTTTGTTTTTGAAAAGAAAATATAACCTAGTTAAATTTTAAATTACTTTTACATTAACTTTGATTCCGTAGTTTGAAACCCATTCACGCCCGCACCTTCTTACGCCTCTACCTACCGCTAAAACACGGTAACAAGTGGTAGCAGAGCGTGGTTGAATGGGTCTCAATTTAGCCCCTTTTGACGTCTAAACATTGCTTTGATTCGAACTCTAACAATTGTCTCAGTTGCTGGAATTTTTTGAGTTTTTCAAAATTGTTCTGTCATCATGCCCGGCCCTCGCGATGTTCTCCTCCTTAACTATTTGCGCAAAGAGGAGTTGATATACGAGTTAACTATCAGAAATGTGCAATCTGGAGGCACGGTTGCAATCGACACCAACAAGCTTAGAGAGTCCCTTGATTTGCCCATTTCCATCCCCAATTTGGGAGAGAAAGAAATTGATGACTCTCTTTCCACGATCGTCGAGAATATTACTGGGCTAGCATCTGTAGTCAGCTTTTTTGATGAAAACGATCCGTCTCCTAATCAAATTAAGCGTGTGCAAGGCAGGCTGTATCACTTTGCAAATAGAGTTAATGATCTGTTGTCTCTAAAGGTGAATGACGTTCAGAGGAAGGACGCTAATACGCTCCTTGAAACTATTTCTGAATTGTCTAATAAGGTCACTCAATTGCTAACCGGCGAAGTTCCTCCCAAAACTGATCAACCCGCCACAGTGAACGTAGGTAGTGATGAAGAGCCTCCTCAGGGAGAAGTCAATAGGATAACCGTTGCTGCTCAAACTATTTCTGCCCCATCGAACAACGAATCTGAACGCCGTGCGTCATTGGGTAACATCCGCTCTGAATTAACTTCTTTGCCATTGAAACCTTTAACGGCTATATCACCTGGGTTCAGTAGCTTGCCTCATCCATTGGCAATGTTGCTTAGAGGTATCTCTAAGTTTTCCGTCAACACCACCAGTGATGTAATTTCATTTTTAAGATTTCTAGTGGAATTTCAGGATCATGCTCTGGTTTTTTCTCTTTCGCCATGTCAAATTTTGCAAATTATCTATCCGTATGCTATTGGTATTCTCTCTGATAAAATCGTAAGAGCCATTGCCGAGCAATCATCTATTGAGGATTTCCATGCCCATTTGCTAGCTAACTTCATCCCGGCTAGGGCCAGGTCCTCCCTGATTCAGAAGTACTATTACCGTGTACAGCGCTTGGATGAAAACTTGGCTGATTTCATTCAAGATATCAAATTCTACACTAGGGTGTTTGCTCTGCACTTTCCTGAAGATCAGATTGTGCAGGCTATTGTAGAAGGTATTTCGCCATCCTACAGGTCATATTTGTGTTTCGCGGCGTGTCCGCAAACCTTCTCTGAACTTGAAGCATTGGCCGTCTCAGCGGAAGGAGTTAGATACGCCGATTCTTTGCGTGTCGCGAAAGAACCCCCGCCTTCCTTTAGTAACACTCGGCCTCCACCTCGCCGACCAGTCAATCCCCGTAAATGTTATGCTTGCGGGTCGCCTGAACATCTGCGGAATAAGTGTCCTCTGATCAAGTCAAGTGGGACAAGGAATGGAGCAGGGTCATCACAAGGCTGTTTTAAGTGTGGGGCCTTCTCACATATCGCCAAGAATTGCCCAAACTCAAATAGCACCCCCTCCTGCTCAACTTCGGGTGCAAATTCCAGCTATGTCAATAATAAAAAGTGACTAGTGGCGTCGGCTGAGCCGACTAATCCATCTTCCCGAGACTTAGCCCCTAGTAAACAGGTTGTAAATGCAGAGAACGACCAGCCTTCAAATTCATCTTTTGAATGCCCTAAAGAGTGTCTTAGGATTGCGGCGGATACCCCCGCACCTGTTCCTTTTCTTAAGATTGAGTTAAATAACGAGCCTATAACAGCTCTCTTAGATTCAGGCAGTGTTTGTTCCATTATTTCGGCTGATTGGTATTCTAAATTGAAATCTGTTTGTAAACTCCCTGACTATGACTCATCTCCTGTTAAATATGTTTCGGCTAATTCATCTCCATTAGAAATTCTAGGTTCCTTACATGTCAAAATTCGGGTTTTTAAATTTACATGGAAGATCAAATTGTTTGTGGCCAAACGTTTGTCTTGCCCCATCATATTGGGAGCGGACTTCATTTCTCACACTGGTCTTGTGCTCGATCTCCAGAGTAGGTCGTGCACATTCAAATTTGCGTCCAATTGTAGAATTCCCTTGTTAAAGTGTAATTCTGTATCATGTTCATCTATTTCGCCTACCCAGGATGAGATGTTGTTAGACCTTAGACATCTACCTGAGGAGCAGGCTGATAGTATTCGGAAACTGTGTCAGTCCTTTCCCGAGGTGTTCTCTGATACTCTTGGTGTTTCTTACCTTATTGAATACAAAATTGAGGTCACGGATTCAATTCCTGTCCGTTTTCCACCGTATAGGCTATCTCCACCTAAAATGAAGGCTCTGAAAGAAATCATCGATCAGATGTTGAAGGATGGTATTATTAGGCCCTCTAAGTCAGCGTATTCTTCGCCTATTTTTCTAGTCCCGAAACCCCAAGGAGGCTTCAGGCCTGTCATTGATTACAGGGCTCTCAATCGGAAGGTGGTGTTGCAATCTGTGCCCCTTCCCGACCTTCATTCTTGCTTTTCATGGTTTCGTAAGGCCAAGTTCTTCACCATCTTGGACTTGAATCAGGCCTATAATCAAATTCCCCTTGCCGAAGAGTCTAAACATCTTACAGCGTTTGCCACGGACTGGAATTTATATGAATACAACCGCGTGCCTTTCGGGCTCCCCACGGGGGCAGCTGTGCTCACTAGGCTACTAGATAGGGTCTTTTCCGACATCAAATTTGAGTACTTATATCACTACTTGGATGATGTCGTCGTATTTTCCGAAACCTTTGAAGAACATCTAGATCATTTGCGAGAAGTTCTCAATCGCCTTCGTAAGGCTGGGTTAACTGTTAAGTTGTCCAAGGTTGCCTTTGCTAAGCCCTCTATGTCATTCCTAGGGCATATTGTGTCACCTGATGGTGTAGCAGTCGATCATTCTAGAACACAGGCCATCCGTGATTTTAAACCTCCCAAGGACATTAAAGGTATCGCCAGGTTCATTGGCATGGTGAATTTCTTCAGGAAGTTCATTCCTAATTTTGCTAATAGAGCGGCGCCCTTAAACCTTCTTCGTAGGAAAGGCATTAAATTCGAGTGGGGACCTTCTCAACAAGCCGCTTTTGAAGATCTGAAATTAGCTCTCTGTAATGCCCCTGTACTTGCTATGCCTGATTTCTCGAAGAAATTCATCGTCCAAACCGACGCATCGTCGTCAGCTGTAGCTGCAGTTCTTCTTCAAGAGACTGAACTAGGGAGGCGACCCATCGCCTATGCGTCTAGGACATTGTCAGCTCAAGAAGCAAAGTACTCCATATATGAGCTTGAAGGTTTGGCAGTCTTATTCGCCTTAGAAAAGTTCCGTCTCTATCTGGAACACGTCAAATTCGATCTGGAGACAGATAATCAAGCCTTAAGCTGGGTCTTAGGTAGGCCGCGTCGTACAGGTCGTATAGCCCGTTGGGCCATCCGTATTTCTGCCTTCCAATTCGATGTACGGCATATCAGAGGTACTGAAAATGTTGTTGCCGATGGACTCAGCCGTATGTTTCATAACGACGTAGAGACCCACGAACCGGTTGACAGTTCATCACCTTCCGAGTCCATACTATCTGGTGTTAATGCCATCTTAACAGATGCTCCCATGCTTTTTAGGGATATTGAGAAATACCAACGTGAAGATCCGACGCTGGCTCCGATAATGGAAACCCTTTCTTCTGGGGAACATGCTGTCCCTTATGTTCTGAGGAATGGTGTTCTATGTTGCCCTTCGAGGCATGATAAGTTGATGAAAGTTGTTGTTCCAGCGGTTCTTGTACCTATGATCTTCAAATACTATCATGAGACCCCATTGGGGGGGCATCTTGGAATCTTTAAAACTCGTGAAAAGATTCGTGAAATGTTCATATGGAAAGGTATGGACGGTGAAATTCGGGAACTTGTAAAAGCTTGTAAATCTTGTTTGATCAGTAAACCCACCATGTCCACTAAAGTAGGCCTTTTGTCTTCTCATCAAGCGTCGCGCCCCATGGAACGCCTGTATATCGATTATGTGGGACCCTTCCCCCAGTCAAAGGGTAATGCCAACAAGTTCATCTTTGTGTGTGTAGATGGTTTTACAAGATTTTCCTGGTTATTTCCGACTAAGCTGGCTACCGCTCAGTCCACCATTACTTGCCTAAATTCTATTTTTGCTTCTTTTGGTCCGTGCCAATACATTGTATCTGATAATGCTAAAGCTTTTACATCAAATCTGTTTCGTAAATTCTGTTTTGACTTGTCCATCTCTCATGTAACTACATCTGCTTATTACCCTCAACCATCTCTGGCTGAACGGGTTAACCGTAATCTCAGGTCCGCACTTATTGCCTATCATCATGAAGATCATTCTAGGTGGGACACGTCCCTGCATTGGTTAGCTTTTGCTTTGAATTCGGCGGTTCATGAATCTCACAAATTTACTCCAGCTTCTTTGATGTTTAAGTTCGTTCCCAACACGCCGCTCTCTAACCTCTGGTCTCTGAATGACATTCTGCCCGAGACAATAGATCCGGACAACATTAAAGATCTTTGGAAGAAGGCTAAAGCCAATCTTAAAGTATCTCATGAAAAGGTTAGGGAAAGGTATGATCGTGGACGGAGACCCACCACCTTGAAGGTAGGTGACCAGGTTATGGTCAAAAATTTTGTTCCCGCGGGCAAGCTTGCCCCCAGATTTCATGGGCCTTGTATCATTCTCGATTTTCTTACGTCGGTTACCTTATTGCTAAGTAATCCAGCCACCGAGAGGATATTTAGAGTTCACCTGTCCCAGGTGAAACCGGTGTAATTTCTGTGTTAACTTGCTTCATATTATTTTGAAAGGATATGAAGGTTATATTTTTTTTTGAGTTTCACTTTAAGGCATTCTGCCCCTTCTGTAATATTTTGGTTTTAGATGTAAGCCTTGTGTAAAACCTGCCCCGACCCGTTAAACTGCCATCCTGTTCTTGCCACGGCCATTACCACGCTCCCGTCTCCTGCTCCACCTTACACTGTGGCTTCATAATAGTAAATGCCATGGATATCTACACGCCGCTGGCCCCTGAACCTCTCCACAAGCCTGTACCCTCAAAGAAAATGATTGTCCAACACAATTCTGCCGCCTAGCCTTAATGTTTCAGCGCCCCCGCAGCCGCGCAGCGCAGTGCAGCGACTGGGGAGGGGGATGGGCCCCCTCCTCTCCAGCGAGGACGACATGTGCACGGCGAGCCGGAGCTCACCTCCCGGCCAAGGCTGATGTGCGGCGCACGACCTGCTACATGCCCGCAGCCTGTATCTGTTCACCGCGGGCGCGGCGTACTTCAACACCTCTGCTCCCCTCATAGTGCGGGCGAGCGGTATCTCAGGGTACTTGAGGGGTCCGAGCGGCCTCCGTTGGACGCAAGCTGCAACGGCCGGTCTGGCCATCCGACTCAATCTACATCAACTACATGGACAGTCACCATAAGCAATAACTATATTTGGGAATTCAACAACTATATTTGGTGGACATTGCCAAATTTTTCATCACCTTCAAGTATTAAAAGTTTATCTTCAGAAATTCAAATTCTACAAACATAAAGACTTTCATTCACCTGCAACAACAACATTTTGAAACTGAATTAAGAAATCTTGTAAATGCTTCTGCTATCTATCTTCGTATCAACATCATTACTTGGACTTTGTTTCAAACTGATTTCATGTGTCACCCCTGGAGGAACTTTTGGGGGGGGAGGTCTGTACCGGGCGGTACACCTCTACACCGTTTATTTAAAAGTTGCGCCAGTTGAAACTCCTCTTCTGGAGGAAGGTTGAACTTTATCTATTCTATTAATTCTCTACTTTCTCAGAAGATGTCACCACGTGGAAAATTTTGAGTTTTTGAACTGTGTCACTTTTGATGTGTTTTTGTTTCGCTTGAAGTAAGAAGTGTGAACTTTCTCTTCTAGAGGACACTACTGAAGAATTACAATAGTGCAACCTAGTGCGAAATCAAAGAACTATTTTGTTGGAGAAATTTTTATTTCAAGAGTTTGTTCTTTGTTAAATTTCTTTCTGTCATGGTTTAAGTTGGCTGTATAACCCTCTTTTTCCCCTTATTTTGGATCTAGCCAATCCCGAATTTCTTTAATTAATTTTCCACCAATAATGTGTTTCTTCTTCCTCTATGTAGGGGTTTCTTTTCCCTAGCCAATAAACACTTTGAGGGAGGGTGTTTTATTTCCCCTAACGCCTAGAATCTTCCGCGAGAGGATATAAACTGCTGATTTTGGGGTCTCCGGGCCACTTCTGTTCCATCTTTCAGTGTATTAAGTACATAGCAGGAGGCGGGAAGCGCCTCTTTCTTCTTCAGCCGTTCAACACCAGGTAATGGCCTATTAATAACTTCTTTTCTTGCTAGGTCGGCAGTTTAACACTCGCGGCGGGTTCGAAGCATTTCCATCATGTAACCTTTTCCTAAAATGTAATTACTCTTTTCATCTTTTTCTTGTAAAGCTACATATTGGGATAGAGAGTGCTAACCCTCTCGAGCTCCCACTCACATTTGTTTGGAGGTGAACTTATTTTCTCAAACTATTCTTCGTTTATGTAATGTAAAGTGTTCTTCTCTAAGTCACCTCTGTAGTATGGGATTAGCCCTTGCGTTAGCGGCCCAGAGCCAGATTAGGTTTTAAAAAACAAAGTGTATTAGGAGTGCAAGATCGCCTCCTCTCAAATTGTTATTTTAGAAGTCATGTAATCAACCTTCTTTTCATGTAATAGACCTCTGTAGGTTGGGTATTTTACCCCTGTGAATACGGCCTTAGAGGACAGCTTGAAGGTAGAGTTTGGTGTGGCCTTTGAGAGGCTTAAATTTTAAGAGCGGATCGCTCTTTTGAAAATGGAGTGTCATATGCCTCGTGGAGGCTTTTCTGTGTAATTCGGAGCCAGGGGCTCCTAGGGATGAATGGGGTTTTCTGCCCCTCTGTTAAAACTTGTGTTTGTGGTAAAACTGAGCTGATCGCAGAAGTCAGGGCGTGAAGCCCAAAACCTGTAAATATTGTATCTCCCCTTGTTTTGCTACATTGTACCTGCCATGTCTGTTATTGCTTTGTTTTTGAAAAGAAAATATAACCTAGTTAAATTTTAAATTACTTTTACATTAACTTTGATTCCGTAGTTTGAAACCCATTCACGCCCGCACCTTCTTACGCCTCTACCTACCGCTAAAACACGGTAACAATTACCACACTTTTTCGGAGTTGTAGGTCCCCTCTTTACTATTTTACTTACAGTTTTCCTGTTAAGTTTCAACATTTTAGCTGTCTCAGAAATATAACCCTTGTGAACGTTGTTCTTCATAACGTATTCGTATGCGTTACATACCAGCCGTTGACTTTGCTTACTTAAAGTATTAGTCGCCTTTCTTTTCTCCGCGGAACGACTACTACCCGGCTGAGTATCACTCGCGAGCGCGTAACCACTGCTACCCGGCTGAATATCACTCGCGGGTGCGGAACCACTGCTACCCGGCTGAGTATCACTCGCGGGTGCGGAACCACTGCTACCCGGCTGAGTATCACTCGCGGACACGGAACCACTGCTACCCGGCTGAATATCACTCGCAGACACGGAACCACTGCTGCTCAGCTGAATATCACTCGCGGACACGGAACCACTGCTACCCGGCTGAATATCACTCGCGGGTGCGGAACCACTGCTACCCGACTGAGTATCACTCGCGGACACGGAACCACTGCTGCTCGGCTGAATATCACTCGCGGACACGGAACCACTGCTACCCGGCTGAATATCACTCGCGGGTGCGGAACCACTGCTACCCGGCTGAGTATCACTCGCGGACACGGAACCACTGCTGCTCGGCTGAATATCACTCGTGGGCACGGAACCACTGCTATCCGGCTGATTATCACTCGCGGACACGGAACCACTGCTGCTCGGCTGAATATCACACGCGGGTGCGGAACCACTGCTACCCGGCTGAATATCACTCGCGGGTGCGGAACCACTGCTACCCGGCTGAATATCACTCGCGGGTGCGGAACCACTGCTACCCGGCTGATTATCACTCGCGGACACGGAACCACTGCTGCTCGGCTGAATATCACTCGTGGGCACGGAACCACTGCTACCCGGCTGATTATCACTCGCGGACACGGAACCGCTGCTGCTCGGCTGAATATCACTCGCGGGTGCGGAACCACTGCTACCCGGCTGATTATCACTCGCGGACACGGAACCACTGCTGCTCGGCTGAATATCACTCGCGGGTGCGGAACCACTGCTACCCGGCTGATTATCACTCGCGGACACGGAACCACTGCTACCCGGCTGAATATCACTCGCGGACACGGAACCACTGCTACCCGGCTGAATATCACTCGCGGGTGCGGAACCACTGCTACCCGGCTGAGTATCACTCGCGGGTGCGGAACCACTGCTACCCGGCTGAGTATCACTCGCGGACACGGAACCACTGCTGCTCGGCTGAGTATCACTCGCGGGTGCGGAACCACTGCTACCCGGCTGATTATCACTCGCGGACACGGAACCACTGCTACCCGGCTGAATATCACTCGCGGGTGCGGAACCACTGCTACCCGGCTGATTATCACTCGCGGACACGGAACCACTGCTACTCGGCTGATTATCACTCGCGGGTGCGGAACTACTGCTACCCGGCTGAGTATCACTCGCGGACACGGAACCACTGCTGCTCGGCTGAATATCACTCGTGGGCACGGAACCACTGCTACCCGGCTGATTATCACTCGCGGACACGGAACCACTGCTGCTCGGCTGAATATCACTCGCGGGTGCGGAACCACTGCTACCCGGCTGATTATCACTCGCGGACACGGAACCACTGCTGCTCGGCTGAATATCACTCGCGGGTGCGGAACCACTGCTACCCGGCTGATTATCACTCGCGGACACGGAACCACTGCTACCCGGCTGAATATCACTCGCGGGTGCGGAACCACTGCTACCCGGCTGATTATCACTCGCGGACACGGAACCACTGCTGCTCGGCTGAATATCACTCGCGGGTGCGGAACCACTGCTACCCGGCTGATTATCACTCGCGGACACGGAACCACTGCTACCCGGCTGAATATCACTCGCGGGTGCGGAACCACTGCTACCCGGCTGAGTATCACTCGCGGGTGCGGAACCACTGCTACCCGGCTGAGTATCACTCGCGGACACGGAACCACTGCTGCTCGGCTGAGTATCACTCGCGGACACGGAACCACTGCTGCTCGGCTGAATATCACTCGTGGGCACGGAACCACTGCTACCCGGCTGATTATCACTCGCGGACACGGAACCACTGCTACTCGGCTGATTATCACTCGCGGGTGCGGAACCACTGCTACCCGGCTGAGTATCACTCGCGGACACGGAACCACTGCTGCTCGGCTGAATATCACTCGCGGACACGGATCCACTGGTACCCGGCTGAATATCACTCGCGGGTGCGAAACCACTGCTACACGGCTGATTATCACTCGCGGACACGGAACCACTGCTGCTCGGCTGAGTATCACTCGCGGACACGGAACCACTGCTACCCGGCTGAATATCACTCGCGGACACGGAACCACTGCTACCCGGCTGAATATCACTCGCGGACACGGAACCACTGCTACCCGGCTGAATATCACTCGCGGACACGGAACCACTGCTGCTCGGCTGATTATCACTCGCGGGCGCGGAACCACTGCTACCCGGCTGATTATCACTCGCGGGTGCGGAACCACTGCTACCCGGCTGATTATCACTCGCGGGTGCGGAACCACTGCTACCCGGCTGAATATCACTCGCGGGTGCGGAACCACTGCTACCCGGCTGAATATCACTCGCGGACACGGAACCACTGCTACCCGGCTGAATATCACTCGCGGACACGGAACCACTGCTGCTCGGCTGAATATCACTCGCGGGTGCGGAACCACTGCTACCCGGCTGAATATCACTCGCGGACACGGAACCACTGCTACCCGGCTGAATATCACTCGCGGACACGGAACCACTGCTACCCGGCTGAATATCACTCGCGGACACGGAACCACTGCTGCTCGGCTGATTATCACTCGCGGGCACGGAACCACTGCTACCCGGCTGAGTATCACTCGCGGGCGCGGAACCACTGCTACCCGGCTGATTATCACTCGCGGGTGCGAAACCACTGCTACCCGGCTGATTATCAACAGCGGGCGCGGAACCACTGCTACCCGGCTGATTATCACTCGCGGGTGCGGAACCACTGCTACGCGGCTGAATATCACTCGCGGGTGCGGAACCACTGCTGCTCGGCTGAATATCACTCGTGGGCACGGAACCACTGCTACCCGGCTGATTATCACTCGCGGACACGGAACCACTGCTGCTCTGCTGAATATCACTCGCGGGTGCGGAACCACTGCTACCCGGCTGATCATCACTCGCGGACACGGAACCACTGCTGCTCGGCTGAATATCACTCGCGGGTGCGGAACCACTGCTACCCGGCTGAATATCACTCGCGGACACGGAACCACTGCTGCTCGGCTGATTATCACTCGCGGGCACGGAACCACTGCTACCCGGCTGAGTATCACTCGCGGGCGCGGAACCACTGCTACCCGGCTGATTATCACTCGCGGGTGCGAAACCACTGCTACCCGGCTGATTATCAACAGCGGGCGCGGAACCACTGCTACCCGGCTGATTATCACTCGCGGGTGCGGAACCACTGCTACGCGGCTGAATATCACTCGCGGGTGCGGAACCACTGCTGCTCGGCTGAATATCACTCGTGGGCACGGAACCACTGCTACCCGGCTGATTATCACTCGCGGACACGGAACCACTGCTGCTCTGCTGAATATCACTCGCGGGTGCGGAACCACTGCTACCCGGCTGATCATCACTCGCGGACACGGAACCACTGCTGCTCGGCTGAATATCACTCGCGGGTGCGGAACCACTGCTACCCGGCTGATTATCACTCGCGGACACGGAACCACTGCTACCCGGCTGAATATCACTCGCGGGTGCGGAACCACTGCTACCCGGCTGATTATCACTCGCGGACACGGAACCACTGCTGCTCGGCTGAATATCACTCGCGGGTGCGGAACCACTGCTACCCGGCTGATTATCACTCGCGGACACGGAACCACTGCTACCCGGCTGAATATCACTCGCGGGTGCGGAACCACTGCTACCCGGCTGAGTATCACTCGCGGGTGCGGAACCACTGCTACCCGGCTGAGTATCACTCGCGGACACGGAACCACTGCTGCTCGGCTGGGTATCACTCGCGGACACGGAACCACTGCTGCTCGGCTGAATATCACTCGTGGGCACGGAACCACTGCTACCCGGCTGATTATCACTCGCGGACACGGAACCACTGCTACTCGGCTGATTATCACTCGCGGGTGCGGAACCACTGCTACCCGGCTGAGTATCACTCGCGGACACGGAACCACTGCTGCTCGGCTGAATATCACTCGCGGACACGGAACCACTGGTACCCGGCTGAATATCACTCGCGGGTGCGAAACCACTGCTACCCGGCTGATTATCACTCGCGGACACGGAACCACTGCTGCTCGGCTGAGTATCACTCGCGGACACGGAACCACTGCTACCTGGCTGAATATCACTCGCGGACACGGAACCACTGCTACCCGGTTGAATATCACTCGCGGACACGGAACCACTGCTACCCGGCTGAATATCACTCGCGGACACGGAACCACTGCTGCTCGGCTGATTATCACTCGCGGGCGCGGAACCACTGCTACCCGGCTGATTATCACTCGCGGGTGCGGAACCACTGCTACCCGGCTGATTATCACTCGCGGGTGCGGAACCACTGCTACCCGGCTGAATATCACTCGCGGGTGCGGAACCACTGCTACCCGGCTGAATATCACTCGCGGACACGGAACCACTGCTACCCGGCTGAATATCACTCGCGGACACGGAACCACTGCTGCTCGGCTGAATATCACTCGCGGGTGCGGAACCACTGCTACCCGGCTGAATATCACTCGCGGACACGGAACCACTGCTACCCGGCTGAATATCACTCGCGGACACGGAACCACTGCTACCCGGCTGAATATCACTCGCGGACACGGAACCACTGCTGCTCGGCTGATTATCACTCGCGGGCGCTGAACCACTGCTACCCGGCTGAGTATCACTCGCGGGCGCGGAACCACTGCTACCCGGCTGATTATCACTCGCGGGTGCGAAACCACTGCTACCCGGCTGATTATCAACAGCGGGCGCGGAACCACTGCTACCCGGCTGATTATCACTCGCGGGTGCGGAACCACTGCTACCCGGCTGAATATCACTCGCGGGTGCGGAACCACTGCTGCTCGGCTGAATATCACTCGCGGGTGCGGAACCACTGCTACCCGGCTGATTATCACTCGCGGGTGCGGAACCACTGCTACCCGGCTGATTATCACTCGCGGATACGGAACCACTGCTGCTCGGCTGATTATCACTCGCGGGCGCGGAACCACTGCTGCTCGGCTGAATATCACTCGCGGGTGCGGAACCACTGCTGCTGGGCTGAATATCACTCGCGGGTGCGGAACCACTGCTACCCGGCTGATTATCACTCGCGGGTGCGGAACCACTGCTACCCGGCTGAATATCACTCGCGGGTGCGGAACCACTACTACCCGGCCGAATATCACTCGCGGACACGGAACCACTGCTACCCGGCTGAATATCACTCGCGGGTGCGGAATCACTGCTACCCGGCTGAATATCACTCGCGGACACGGAACCACTGCTACCCGGCTGAGTATCACTCGCGGACACGGAACCGCTGCTACCAGGCTGAGTATCACTCGCGGGTGCGGAACCACTGCTACCCGGCTGATTATCACTCGCGGGTGCGGAACCACTGCTACCCGGCTGAGTATCACTCGCGGACACGGAACCACTGCTACCCGGCTGAGTATCACTCGCGGACACGGAACCACTGCTGCTCGGCTGAATATCACTCGTGGGCACGGAATCACTGCTACCCGGCTGAATATCACTCGCGGACACGGAACCACTGCTACCCGGCTGAGTATCACTCGCGGACACGGAACCACTGCTGCTCGGCTGAATATCACTCGTGGGCACGGAACCACTGCTGCTCGGCTGAGTATCACTCGCGGACACGGAACCAGTACTACTCGGTCGAATATCACTGTTACCGGTGCTCGGTTGAGGATCGTTTGCCTGCACTGGCAGATTTAATTCAGGATTTTCTGATGCGATAATTTCCAGGTGTGATTCCCACGGCCTCCACATTACTGCGTGAAGCGAAGTGAAAAACAACACACTTCACAAATATTAATTAACGAAGCAAAGAAATAATCCAAAACTTTCAAACAGCGAACAAAGTAAGTGTGAATTGTGTGAGCTGAAAAGAGAGACTGACGTCTATTTAACAAGAGGTGCATTGGCAACGGAACTGTGAGGATTTCTGAAGGGGAATGCGAATTTCCGTTTTAAAGCCCACTGCCGTCATAAATCACCCCCCTGTTAGGCCCGTAAGTGGCCAGGGTGATCAAACGTTTGCCGAACTCTTTAAATGCCGCTGGGTACGGGTTGCCCGTCTCAGCTATAAATAAAATGATAGCGGTACCAATTACGATTGAAAATGAATGAAACTTTCAACCATGCCTTGTTGTGCCAAATCTGGTGTATTCAGTTATTTTTGGAGCTGACTGGCTTACAAATCATGGAGCTAGATTAGACTTTGATTCGGGTAGTGTGTGTTTGTCCTGGGGGAAAACTAGCAAACAAGTATGTGTGAATTATGAAGGGTCTGAGGTAAGTGTTGATAACGTGTGTTCTGGTAAAGATATTAGGGAGGTGAGTGAAGGTGTTCCTAGTGAGGGGAGATGTTTTGACTTGTGTCACTTGTGCATAAGACAGAATCTAAGGGATAGTCTGTATGAGGCAGTGGCGAGAAGTAATTTCAGTGAATTACAGGAGGAGCAGTTGTGTTCGATGTTAGGTGAGCATCGAGATGTATTTAGTGATAAGCCAGGAAGAACACATGTATATGAACACAAGTTTGTTGTACATGACCATTGATCATTTGTGGGACCTAAGTACCCCATTCCACTTAAATATGCTAGTGCTGTCGAAGAACAGATAAACATTATGCTGGATTACGGAATAATTGAACCATCTTGTAGCCGTAGTATTAATCCTTTAATTATCGTTGCCAAGAAGGATGGGTCAGTCAGGCTGTGTATTGACGGCAGGCTTATGAATCAGAGGATTGAGGCAGACCAACAGAGGCCTGAAACAGTGGAAGAACTCATTCAGCGTTTTGAAGGAAAAACATGGTTTTCCATCATGGATTTGTCTTCTTCATTTTGGCAAATTCCCCTCAGAAGAGAGGACAGACCTCTCACAGCTTCCGCATATAAGAATTGTTTGTATCAATTTGCTAGAGTCCCTTTTGGTACAAAAACCTCTTCCGCAGCGTTGATTCGTGCTATGTCTAGAGTTTTAGGTCGGGATACAGGGGATTTTGTTACAATGTACATTGATGACGTAGTTATAGCATCTCACACTTTTGCAGAACACACGGAACATTTGAACATAGTTTTACAGAAAGTTGAAGAGGGGGGCTTCACATTAAAACTGGATAAGTCAACATTTTGCACACAACAGATTACATTATTGGGGCACACTGTATCTGCACAGGGGGTAAAACCAGAACAAACGAGATTAGAGAAGATTAGCAACATGAGCACTCCACGTAATAGTAAACAGTTAAAATCATTTTTAGGGGTTTGTAATTATTTTAGACGTTTTGTCATCCAATATGCAGCGTTGTTAGAGCCATTCAGAGACTTATTGAAAGGTGGAGCTAAATGGAAGTGGACGGTTGAACATGATGAGGCTTTTATTAGGCTAAAGAAAGGTTTTAATGATGCCGTTATGTTAAAATACCCTATACCTAATCGCGAGTTAGTACTCATGACCGATGCATCGGAAAAGGGTATTTCCGGATGTTTGTGTCAGAGGGATGACGAAGGAAATTTGGGTATTGTTTCTTTGGCGAGTCGGGGACTCAGCTTGACAGAAAAGAGGTATACAATCACAGAAATTCAGTTCTTGGCCATTATATATTCATTAAGCAAATTTAGGATGTATGTTTTAGGAAATATGTTTGAGATATGGACAGATCATCAGGCATTAGTATTTATTAAAACATGTAAGTTAACAAGTAATAGAATGACAAGGTGGATTTTAGCTATCAGTGAATATGACTTCACTATTCGACATATTAAAGGTAATGTCTTAGCCGATTTCCTCAGTAGGAATTTATCAGGTAATACGGAGTCCAGGTATGTAGATATAAGAGAAGGAATACTGGTATGTGTGGGGAAGGTAACGGACAACATGACAGAACGAGATCGGTTACGTCATCTCATGTTGGAACAAGAGGAGGAGGATGAGATGAATGCTATCCTGACCTGGCTAAGAGGTAAGGAGGCAGATGTTGTTGTGAAGAAAGGTAAACATGAGTACAAACTAAGTAGTGGTTTCCTGTCAAGGAAGTGTCATTCTGGGCAATTTAAAGTTTGTGTACCAAAGTGATTACAGGTGGTATTATCACAAAGAACTCGGTCATTTTGGGGCAAACAAGGTTCTTTATGCTATTCAAGGGAATTTTGTGTGGAAGAATATGGGAAGGAGTATTAGGAAATTACTTGCGACCTGTGATCTATGTCAACGTAGTAAGCATCCTAACAGGACGTTAGAGGGCCCACGGCAAGCCGTCATTGTAGACAAGCCAGACCAACTTATATGCGTAGATCTGTTCGGGCAACTAGTAAAATCTCGGTATGGATACCGGTATGTGTTCGTTTTGATTGATGCCTTCAGCAAATATGTCAAAATGTATCCCCTGAGAAAAGCTACGGGAAGGGGTTGCCTAAAGCAGGTTATTGGCAGATATATTCCTGAGTTTGGATGTCCACTCAGAATATTATCAGATCACGGCAGTCAGTTCAGTTCAAAGATATGGACTACCAAGTTGAATGAACTGGGTGTTAAGGCCATATATTCGTCTATTCGATACCCACAAGGTAATATGGTCAAGCGGGTCATGAGAGAGATCGGGAGAATATTCAGAGCATACGTACACGATAAGCACAGTTTGTTGAGAAAAGTGCTTATAATGTAACTTTAACACAATTTAACACAAATGCTCCAATTTATTTACATAAAACAAATTTACAATTCACTGCACTGACTAAGAGATACATTGTACGCCATGATCTACACCACAACCAAAGATTACACAAACAAGATAAACAGTGTTGTGTCACTTGTAATGTTCATAGATATGCCAATAAGATATGACATGGCAGTCCATGGAATAAATGTGGTTCTGTAACATCCTCCCACCTTGCAATTGTTATTTTCAATTGCAAAATACTCCGTACTGCAACTGAAACACAAACACATAACACAATAAATAAATGAACACAAAAGCAAGGTCACATCAAGAGTATTCACAAATCAAGTCTTGATGGCACTTTAATTCTCCGCCCGCCTTTTGACAATTTGAGTTCTTCGCGTGGAGGCTTTGTCTCAGGCGAAGTGATAGTCACAGTTTCAGGCTGCTTCCAATCCTCTGGAGTTGTGTGCACCTCCAATGGATAGAGACGCTGGAGTGGTCTGATCAGCTCTCCCTCAGATGTCTTCAGTTTGGCTACTCTTGCTACTTCATCCTTCCCTGGATACACTTCCACGACGACCGCGAGGGGCCAGTTGATGCGTTTTGTGGAATCTGCTCCTATCAATACCACATCTCCCACCTTGATGCTGTTGGTCTTCCTCTGGCCGTGGTGAACTAGGAGCGCCAAATATTCATTCCTGAATCTTTGTCGTAGGTCCTCACGTAGTTTCTGGAGGTACCTACAACGTTTAACATAGTCAACCTTGTCAACTGCATCCAAATCTGGAGTCTCATTTGTAGGAATACCCTGCAGAAATGTTGCTGGTGTCAAAGGCTTTAGTTCAGACGAATGATCCGCAATGTATGTAAGTGGTCTAGAGTTGATCGTCGCCTCGCAATCACACAACACAGTATATAGCTCTTCATAGTACACAGAGGCTCGTCCCAAGATTCGACGCAGTAGTTCTTTCACTGTTCTGATTAGTCTCTCCCACCATCCTCCCCACCAGGCTGCTATAGGTGGGATAAATTTCCAAGTAATCTTTCTCACAGCTGAGTGGGTGACAATCTCATCCCAGTCCAACGCTTTCAGGACATTGTTAAGTCCTATGAAATTGGTCCCGTTGTCTGAGTACAGCACAGAAATTCTTCCACGCTGGGCAATGAATCTTCTTAACGCCAGAATGAAAGCATCAGTTGTCAAAGACTGCACCAGCTCCAGATGTATCGCACGATACACCGCACAAGTAAATAATACAACCCACGCCTTTTCTCCAGACTTTAGATACAGCGGTCCAGCATAATCCACTCCCGAGACCTCGAAAGCTGCTGTTGAGCCTACTCTATCCTTGGGCAAAGGAGCAAAAGCTGGTGCTGTAGGACTAGCCTTGTACCTTTTACATTTGACACATCTTGCAATAACTCTTTTTGCCACTTTCCTAACTCCAAGAATCCAGAATCTTTCCCTGAGTCTAGCTAACAGCGCCAGTAGCCCTGCATGCTGTGACCGACGATGTTCGTCCCAAATCAATCTGGTCACGATGGCATGGTTTGACGGCAACAAGATGGGTTTCGTGAATGCTTCACTTTCTTCCCCAAAGGTAAGTTTTGTTTCAACCCTCAGAACTCCCATTTCGTCCTTGAATACCCTGACTTTCTTTTCAAGTTCCTGCTCATGATCTCGAAAGCATTCCTGCTGCACAACTCTCAACAAGGTGTTCTCGGCTTGTTGCATTTCTTCACCAGTGAGTTCACCTCTTCTTGCTGTTTTGCCTTAGTAAGGTTGCGGAAAATCTGATGATCCAACCAATCATTCTGACTATCTTGACATAACTTGAGAAATACAAGAGGCGCGAACAAAAGTCAGGTGAACTACCCGCCACATTCGATATAACTGTCTTCCGTTTCTCAATATTGACTTCGTCTTCAGGTACGGCAATTTCATAAAACGGCCACTGCTCAGGATTACCCCTTATCCACCGTGGTCCTTCCCACCATTTGCTCTCAAAGAGTGCCTTTGGACTGCAGCCGCTTGATGGAAGATCTGCTGCGTTCAGAGTCCCCGGTAGGTGGCGCCAATCATCAGTATTGGTGTACTGTCGTATTTCATGACAACGGTTACCCACGAATGTACTCCAGTTGTCCGCCCGCTTTATCCAAGTCAAGGCTACTGACGAGTCGCTCCCAAAGAATGTTCCGCACCGTTGTAGTCCCAACGCCTCATTCACTTGGGTAGAAATTCTGGTACCAATAACTGCTGCCAACAGTTCCAAACGTGGTATAGTGACATGTTTGACAGGAGCAATCCTCGCCTTAGCCTGGACCAACTGGACCGATACCTCTGTGCCTCTCCTTGCCCTCAAGAATACACAAGCTGCATAAGCAAGTTTGCTCGCATCACAAAATACATGAAGACTGATATCTTCCGCTCCCCAGTCCACTTGTACCATTCTCCTTGGAAGTCGACATCTAGCTAGCCATTGCATCTGCTCCACCCAGTTCTTGAATTTACTTGTAATGCTATCTGGAAGCTCTTCATCCCATCGAAATTTGTGTTTCCATGTTTCTGCAGCATCAGCTTTGGTAGCAAGGTAGACGGGCATGTGAAGCCAATTGGGTCGAAAACACGCTGAGCCACAGACAACAGATTCCTCTTGGTAACTCGACAAGTGGTCATCGCAATGGTTTTGACATCACAGAGAAGCTCATCTTAGTGACATCCCATAAGAGACCCAGGACCGGAACAACTCCATCTTGCATCGCAGCTCTGTCTTCTTGATGAACGGGGCTGCTGATCCATCCGCGAAGATCAAATTGAGCTGTAGACATCAGTGCAGTAGCTTCCCTCACAAATTTCTGTAGCTGTTCTTCATTGGCTACGCTGGTAACACAATTGTCCACGTAGAAAGAGTCTCTGAGTCGCTCTGCGGTACTATTCAGTTCCTCAGGCGCATGTCTCAAGTGATGTGATATAGTCGCACCCAGTAGAAATGGACTAGATGATACTCCAAAAACAACTCTGCAGTGCCTGAGGATTGCCACCTCTTTGTTGCGACAGTCCTTCCACCAAAGAAATCTTAAAAAATCCTTGTCACCTTGGGCTAGCTTGATTTGTAGAAATGCCTTTCTGATATCAGCTATCTCCAATAGCATGTTTTCTGAATTGTATCAACAGCTTGGGTATTAATTCCACCAAATTGGGCCCTTTTTCCAGACAGCTGTTAAGTGAGTTGCCTCTTTTATCTTGGGCTGAGGCATCGAACACAGGCCTAATTCTGGTGGTCATACTAGATTCCTTTATTACTGGCTGGTGAGGAAGGTAGTGACCATCATTCCTGCTGGCAGAGGGTATCATTTCCACTATGCCCTCCCGCAGCCATTCACGAAAGATTTCATCATACTCTTCCAACTTGCCAATGGTTTCTAGTCTTTTGCTTACACTCAACAATCTCTTCTCCGCTAGATCGTAGTTGTCCCTCAGCTGCGGGTGCCCCTCTTTCCAGGGTAGGCAAACTTCGTATCTTCCTTCTTGCTCAACTTTCACTGTCTTCTCGAAGAATTCAAGTGTTTCTGCTTCTAGAACTTCTTTGGTTTTGACATCTGCCGGGTCGCTAATGCCTATGGCTTCCAGACGCCACAAATCAGCTACATTAAAACCCGCCATACAAAAGAGGTCAGTTACTGTATTGCAGTTGCTGAATATTCTACGCTGCCCCATCACCGTCCAGCCCAGCTTAGTTTCGAGAGCAACCATTGTGTCATCTAAAACTAATCTGCAGCCTGTTAGCAGTTGCCCCATTACGTCTGCCCCAAGTAATATCTTTACCTCAGGAACATTATAGCCTACATCTGATAAGATTATGTTGTGGTTTCGAAGCACTGGGTAATACCGCTGGGTCTCAAGCCGGGGTACAAAATCACAAATTTTCTGTTGGTCCAACATAGGAATGGTGCACTCAAATTTTTCATCTAAACTTCTAAGAGTAACTTCGTAAATACCATGCACTTCTCGCCCTGTCTCTACTCCACCAAACAGATTATGTATTAACGTCTCTTCCCCTATCTTCTTCAGCCCAAGCTTGTGAACACTGTCCTTCGTGATGTATGATCTTTGAGATCCCGAGTCTAGTAACACTCTTGCCAACTTAACAACCTTGTCCACCGACACTTTAACTACCAGAGTTTGCAAAAATGTCTGACCCTTTTGATGAGACAGTAAGTTCTCTGTTCTACCTGGCTCGTTTCCTTTCTCAACTGAACTTTTCTTGCTGCTATCGACTGGAATTATATCCTTTAAACCCTTGCACATAATAGTGTGATGCCCCTTGCAACAAATCAAGCACTTGAGTACAACTTTGCACTTTTTTGCACTATGGCCCACCTTGAAGCAATGAAAACATGCTCCTTTCTTTTTCGAAACATCTTGTTTTTCTCTGTAGTGAGACCTCTACCTTTAAAACAGTCCTGAGACATGTGGTTCCCTTTATCGCACCAAATACATGCCCTATCACTCCTTTTATCTTCACTTGAGAAAATTACTGCTGCTGTCGGTATCTTTTCTTTGTTGTTTTGCGATGCACTCCCACAGCCACGTAGGAAATTAGAACGGGCCAGAAGGAGACGTTCTTCACTTTCTACCTCTTGTCTCAAAAATCTCAAAAGTGTCTCGAGATAATTAGATTGGTCACCCTTCTTACATGCCTGCGACATACGAGACCGCTCCCATGCTTTCAAAATATCATCTGGTAGTGCTGATTCTACAAGCGGGTAGAGCATTGCCGCATATTTATCGCTAGTAACCCCTAGTGACTCCAGTGCCTTTAACTGGGTCTCCAGTTTATCAAAAAGACTCCGTAGACTTATATCATTTAGCATGTTACTCTTTTGAAGTACTAATTGCAAGAGTTCACGAACGTAAATCTCAATCAGAAGTTCATCTCTTGCAAACCTCGATTTTAATTGCTCTATAGTTTTCTGATAATTTGAAGCTGAAGGTGGGAAACTTTCCACGAGTTCTCTAGCTGACGTCCCGGGTACAGTAGCCTGGCAAAGGTATTGGAATTTATCCTCTTCCTCGATTTCGTCATCCTCATGTATCTTTCTGAACTGCCCCCAGAAGGCTATCCAGTTACGCACATCTCCATCAAACTGTTTAAGTTCTAATTTAGGCAATCTTAAATTTCTTTTACTCCTGGATTTACTAGAACTAGTACTAGCAATACTATTTGCCCCATTGTCACTGAGTGTGTCATCATGCAAAAAATTCTCATACCTGGTCTTTAAGGTTAACCACCTTTCGCGGTATCCCTCCATGATTTCGTATTTCGCAGCGATCTCTTCTTGTTCTTCGTGCTCTCCGGCGTACCAAACATCACGAATTTTTTCATCGAGTACGAATAATCGTTCAGCTTTGTCCTCGAAGATCTTGAATCCTGCGGAGACCTCTTCTCTTGTGGGTTGTTCTGCTTTATTAGAACTTCAGTCTATGTCACGCAACATTAGTACCATGGTTGCCGCTTGCATCGGCAATATCTACGCGCGGTATGAATGTCCTATGTTCATTTTTCTCGCAGACGACTTGCACGACTCGCCGATGCTGCCAACCACTGTACTTAGGAACTAAATGGTACTGAGCCCTGGACCACAATTTCATTTGTTGAGCCCTGGACCACAATTACATTTGTTATCACATAGGTTAGGTTAGGTTAGGTTAGGTTAGGACTGTGTTTAATTTTATCGCAGGTTAGGTTATTTATTTTTCTCGCAGACGACTCGCGGTTAGGTTAGGTTAGGTTAGGTTAGCCCTGGACTATGTTTATTTTTCTCGCAGACGACTCGCACGACTTAGCCCTGGACCACAATGACGTTTCTCTTCACATTAATACACCACGGCATTCTATGTCGCTTACTGGTCACGAAATGATAGGATTGATAAAAGCAAAGCCTACTACTTCTTTTTTCGTACATAGCGCATCCAGTGCATCTGGCCATTGTTGATACAGAAAACATATCTAATTATATTGACATGGCATCGTACGATGGATGTGTTATTAATGTAACAAGTTTTTCAGCGAATTACAAGAACAACTTCAAGGATTTACTTCAATTCTATCCACGTCACAATTTGATTTCAAATAGCAGAGTATGTGAATGGTGTGTCCATCACGTCAAATTATTAGTGAATGAGAAGTTCAATCGTGTTGTTTTTTCGTGTCGTCGCCTAACCTCCACTACATTAAGGTTGGTTCCATTTACAAACATTCTTCTTCTCTATTATACATTGTTTATCATTCACGTTACATTTCGTTGTGAATTTTTTCTTCCGGTGTCGGGAACGCTACGTACTACTAATAATTAGGCCTCTATTTCTTTTTTATATTCAATCACGTTGTTATATAATCGTTAATAATCGTGGCTGGCGTTGGCACGAATGGACTCTGCATCGCCTGAAGATTTGCCCTATGAAATGTCACTACCATAGTTCAACATAGCCAGATATTCTTACTCTTATTTGTTTCATATGGTTATTCTTTGACATTGCCTCACTCTTAGGTCTTTTCATCGCGTAAGTTGGTCATAACTTCTGTCTGTATTGAATTATGGGAACGACATTTCAGTGGACTAGCCTTCAACCAATGGCAGTGTCCATTCGCCCATCGTCAGCCATGATTACTATGATACAAACTTGCGTGACAAGGTCTGAAGTTTTACCTCTGCTTTTAGCTTCTGTTCAAAGTCATTGCCAGCACGTGTAAACAATCGGCGCAATTGTGTTCGTTCACTTTTCAATTTCGTAATTTCTGGCATATTTACGCAGAAACTAGTCCTCTCACGGTCGCCAGGTGTTGAGAAAAGTGCTTATAATGTGACGTTAACACAATTTAACACAAATGCTCCAATTTATTTACATAAAACAAATTTATAATTCACTGCACTGACCAAGAGATACATTGTACGCCATGATCTACACCACAACCAAAGATTACACAAACAAGATAAACAGTGTTGTGTCACTTGTAATGTTCATAGATATGCCAATAAGATATGACAAGGCAGTCCATGGAATAAATGTGGTTCCGTAAAGCAGTTCGTGGTTTTCACGACTGGTTGATGTAGAACGATGGTGTAACTCTACGTTACACGAGTCTACGGGATGTACGCCGTATGAAATTCATTTTGGTAGGAAACCAACCGATCAAATTGCAAGTATGTTAGGCTTAGATTTGGGAGAGGGAAAATCTAAGGATTATTATATCAAGCTGGCCAGGGAAAATTTAATCAAAGCAGGCAATAAACGTATTCGCCAGCAGAAAAGGGAAAAATTGGACGAATTCAATTTGGGTGACAAGGTGCTACTCAGAATTCCATTCCCATCATCTGCAGAGGCGGGAAATATGTCTAAATTCTTTCTTTTGGGTATTTCACTATTGTGAACCGTATCTGGAAGTGTGCATATTCTTTAAAAGATCAGAAAAGGAAGATTGTCGGTACTTATAACATTAGGAATTTGAAGAAATACTTCACGTGAGATTTGTTGAGATAAAAATAAGATGATTAATTTTTGTGAGAGAATGGCAAAATAAAACTAACATCTGCGAATTTACGTGTGAACCAAGTGTCGTATTGGTGTATTGGAAAAATAAGTGCTACATTGTCATGTGTTGTGTGGCAAAACGGAGAACAGGACATTGGACAGTTAACTGCGATAACAATATGCGAGAAAAGTTCTCATATAAGTGAATTTTCAAAAATGTTTGATATGTAAAAAAAGAAGAATGTAGTATAATCAAGTAAAATTATTTGTATGTATTTAATCAAGTGCTATACTCTTGTGATTTGTATGAGAGAAAAAGAGAATGGGACACTGGACAGTTATCTACGATGGCAATGTGCGAGAAGAATTCTCATATTTGTGATATTTTACAAAATGTATGGATGTTGAAAAAGAAAATTATTGTTGTATACTCATTTAAAGTGTTTATCTGTGTCAGTGTTATATATATATATATATATAATTTTGTTCATAAATCAATCGATTCTTTGTTCTTCGATTTATTTATGAGGGAGGCGAATTGTAACGGTTCAAATCCCGTTACAAGGTAATATCTGTATTATTATTATTGTCCGTATTATTATTATTTTATCTATGAGATTACTATTATTTTGTTATAATTCTTATTCAATAAAATAACACTCAATACATGTACAGTGAGAATTGTTATATGTCAGATGTCGGATATGGCATCGTTACATTGTGCCATAATGCTGGCGATTCTGCCAAGTCATTGCTACGTCATGGCTACGTCATCGTGAGCTTTTAGCAATTCGCTCAGAGACTCAGCCGCCCCGGGGGATTTCACCATTACATGCAACAGTTTGAGGCGTTGTGGGAGCATGTCATTGTTATTTCTGGAGGTTACGTAGCTGTGTCAACCAACGTCTATAAAAGGTGGATGCATATTGTAGCGTCAGTCATTAGTTAAACGGAAGCTGAACAGTGAAGAAGTCTACTAGATGAAGAGGCCTCAGTCGGTCAGTCAACGAGTGTGAACGAGAGATGGAAAAGACTCAGTGAGCCATTAATCATTGGTCATTGAGAGAGTGAAGCCAAAGTTAGTTGGTCACTTAGTTGAAGACACGGACGCAAGGGCTTACCATGGAGTCAGAGAGGGATACCACCTGCTATGTGGTAATACCATATTGACTTACAAAGAAGTCAGATGATATGGAGAAGAAGCAGTCACAAGGATGTATCATCAAGTTAGGCGTGACACATCTACAGTAAACACCAGATCAAAGGAATACGTCATAATTACACTAAAAGTGTTGTAGGTACAGTCAAGTGAATCAGTGAGGGAAGTATTTCGTATAAATTGTTAAATGTCCGGTCAAGAAGAATTCAAATTCATGCCTAGTTTCTTTCAGTTGCAATGTCATAATTTCATATTCTCATCTGTTTTATCGCAACAAGACTCACTATTTTTTATATATTATTTAAAGAATATATTTTGTTCTATCAAACGAATTCATAGTTTTATTTCAATGACAGTAAAATATCTTAACCTCAAAATTAATGGGGAAACCGAACGCCAATCTCCTTTTCCCAGAACTTATATGGTATGTTGTCAAAAGTAAGCTTAATACCCCACACCCTAGAGATAGTCAAGATTCTCATTCTATTATTGCTGTACTGAGTGGTAGCTGGCGCCCTTCTAATAACGTATGTGTAAGTAAGCAGGTAAGAAGTAAGTGTGAGTCCAGGGTTCGTCGATTGTGTATTTTATTTAATGAATGTTAATTTTCATAATTTTCATGTTAAATGCAGATATTCAGATTTTTCAATATAAATGCAATTTTATATGTTTGTAAATTCAGTAAAAGAGTCAGGAACATCTTACAATGTGAGTTGCCAAATAGGAAACAAAGTTCCTCAAATTTGATACCAGCTGTTTACGAACAATGCCGAAACGTTGTATTAGAAAGAATGAAAGATGTCCAAAGTGTGTGCCTAACAACAGACTGTTGGACTTCCAGTGTTAACGAAAGTTCTTGCCCTCACAGCCCACTACTTGTCAACTGATTTTAAGCTAGAATCGATCCTTCTTGAGTGTATACAAATAGAAGGATCTGCGCATACCCTCAATTTAGTTGTTCAGGAAACACTAAGAACCATAAAGCCTATACTGGACAAAGTTAAACACATAGTAGCGCATTTCAAAAGAAGCACCACTGCAGTGGAAAAACTTCTGAAATTTCAACGCGACTCAGGTGTAGAAAATGCTAAGAAACTCTTGCAAGATGTTCCCACACGCTGGAATTCCAGTCTGTTTATGTTACAGGTTATAACTTTGCTTCAGGATGCTGTGAAGAGTTCATTAGCTCTCATTAATGTAGACATTCCCACTCTTACTTCTGATGAATGGAGAATATGTGCTGAGCTATACGAAGCTCTGAAACCATTCGAGGAAGTCACTCGTAAAGGCGGGTACTCACTAGGAGGCTGCAACATGCAACGCAACGGTTGTTGCATCCATATTTTTCTAATGAGTACGCCTTGAGCTTCGTTGCTGCAACCATTCGAAGTGAGGCGTGCTGTGTTCGTTGACGTGTTTCAGGCACATTTCATAGTCAGGATGCGCAGAGGTCATGGAGTGGTCTGAGGAATCCTCTCTAAATTTAATAGAATTATATCGCAATTCTACATTATTACCGAACCCTTCAGTGAAGTGCCAAATAATTTCAAAATCAATGACGTCTCATACAAAAAAATGTTTAATAAAATGAAATAAAATTAAATGAACCTTACCTCTATGTGATCTCTTAATTTGCTGATGATTGACACACTTGTGGCGGCAAGTTGGCCGTGCGGTTAGGGGCGCGCAGCTGTGTACTTGCATCCGGGAGATAGTGGGGTCGAACCCCACTGTTGGCAGCCCTGAAGATGGTTTTCCGTGGTTTCCCATTTTCACACCAGGCAAATGCTGGGGCTGTACCTGAATTAAGGCCACGGCCGCTTCCTTCCCAGTCCTAGCCCTTTCCTATCCAGTCATAGCCATAAAACCTACCTGTGTCGGTGCGACGCAAAGCAAATAGCAACAAAGAAAAAAACTTATGACTTGGTTTGATATTCTGAAGAGATACTGCAAACTGGTAAAGCTGTCACCGGTGGCTAAAGATCTCAAAGTAAGTGCCAATTTATCTTGAACAGATATAGCTCTTCTAAATTTCGCGTCCCTTGTTTATTTTCGGTTCAACCAAATTGAATAAATACTTGAAATCGGGTGTGATATACGAGTGAAATTCTTAAAATACCCACTTATTTCTTGCGATTTCAAATCCAGAAACAAATTGGAATTAGCTTTACCTTTGCAAAAGTCACCTTGCCACCAACGACGGGATGTTTCTAGTCCTCGATTACGTAATGCAGCAGAATATACACAGCACTTATGAGTATACTGGACGACATTGTTGCATGTGTCACAACGAATGCTGCGGAACTACTGGTGTTCGCATTGAGGTTTGACGAACGTACCCATTATACAAGGTTCCAGCAACCGTTGCGTTACATGTTGCAGCCTCCTAGTGAGTACCCGCCTTAAGATGAGCGCTGAAGGTTACGTAACCGGAAGCCAAGTGATTGTGTTAACAGCTGGATTAGGAAATGTTTGTGGAAAACTTTTGAAACAACCCTTCCATTCGACAGTGCTGGTAGTTGTGAATGAGTTAAATAAAGGCGTTACATAAAGATTTTCAAACATCGAACAAAGCAGAACATTAGGTCTATGTACTTTTCTAGATCCCCGTTTTAAGCTGTATGCGTATTCTTCACAGCAAGCTAAAGAAAGCATTAAGAAATACGTCACGGAACTTGTAGTAAAAGAACATCATGCATAGTATAATGAACAGAGGGGAGTAACCGGCAATCCAGGTCATGCTGACAATGATGAACCAGATGAGTTTTCCGTATGGGCACATTTTCAAAGCGTGGTAGATAAAGCTCAACCTACGGGGACTGCCACTTCTAGAGCCATCGTGGAGATTCAGAGATATCTGGAAGATGGAGTCATATCACGGGACCAGGATCCTCTCCAGTGGTGGAAACAGAACTGTAATATTTACCCAACATTGAGTAAACTAGTTACGAAATATTTCCACGCGGTTGCGACTTCAGCACCATGTGAGAGTATTTTCGAAGACTGGACTAATCATAAATAATCGTCGCACATCCCTCAAATCATCAAAGGTTCGACAACTAATGTTTTCGAATGCAAATGAAAAGTATATAGAAATGAAGTAATGTACAATATTGACTAGGCTACTGGGACTTGAGTTATGTAATATTGTTCCTACATTGGTGTGTAGTAAACTTTGATTTATGTATGAGTTATTGGGATTTCAGTGATGTAATATAGTTCATATATTCCTGTGTAGTGCCTTTGCTGGCAAGATGTAGTGTTTACAGTGCACTATGTCTTCAGATATGGGCTAGAGCAATTTTGTTACTTTCATTCATCTGTCTCAGCTTTATCCTTGGCTTTGACAAAATGAAAGTGACTGAGGTATGAGTGATGCTAGTAATGCCGTTCCTTCTGCAGCCAGTCCCTGTTATGAATGGTGTGAAAATATTGCTCATAGGGTCGGTTGGTGCATGCATTTCAGTGGGCTTGGCAGACGTATATGTAATAGCAACTTCTGGCTCGTGAGGAAAGCAACGGGAAACTACCTCACTCCTCATTTCCCTAGTACGCCTCTTCAGTGATGCCCAGGCCATCTATGACAGCTGATGGCGGAGCTCTTGAGGATCCAACCAGCATACACATTCCTATGTACTGATCTTTGTCATAAATATATGAGTTATTGGGACTTCAATGATGTTATATTGTTTAAGAAATTATTTCTCAAAACACGCCATCAGATCGAATTCGAATTCAAATTTTAACACAATATACAATGTCATGTTCTATGCATTACTTATAAATCTATTTATTTTATTATTATTATTTTGCTAGTTGCTTTACGTTGCACCGACACAGACACGTCTTATGGCGACGATGGGACAGGTAAGGGCTAGGAGTGGGAAGGAAGCGGCCGTGGCCTTAATTAAGGTACAGACCCAGCATTCGCCTGGTGTGAAAATGGGAAACCACGGAAAACCACTTTCAGGGCTGCCGACAGTGGGGTTCGAACCTACTATATCCCGAATACTGGATACTGGCCGCACTTAAGCGACTGCAGCTATCGAGCTCGGTACTTATAAATTTAAGACTTTTATGTTCCCAAGAAAAAAAGCTGTTATCAATTTTGTAAGACAACTTTTTCTCGGCTCAGGGTGGTTGGAAAACTGCATTCTTGGTCGCGTTGTAATATTTGTATATCCAATGGTTATGCCGTATGACTGTGAAATTCGTAAATTAATTCAATTTTACTGTGAGCTTGCATCCGGGAGATAGTAGGTTCGAATCCCACTATCGGCAGCCCTGAAAATGGTTTTCCGTGGTTTCCCATTTTCACACCAGACAAATGTTGGGGCTGTACCTTAATTAAGGCCACGGCCGCTTCCTTCCAACTCCTAGGCCTTTCCTATCCCATCGTCGCCATAAGAATTATCTGTGTCGGTGCGACGTAAAGCCCCTAGCAAAAAAATCAATTTTATTCCCTTACCGTATATCAGTTTGTATTTATATTGGATGTACTGAACTTTGTCATAAATGTATAAGAGTTATTAGGACTTCAATGATGTAATAATGTACAAAATGTGTAGGCACTATAAAATTAAATATTACGATTCAGCCTCCGTGGCTCAGGCGGCAGCGCGCCGGCCTGTCACCGCTGGATTCCGTGGTTCAAATCGCGGTCACTCCATGAGAGATTTGTGCTGGACAAAGCGGAGGCGGGACAGGTTTTACTCCGGGTTCTCCGGTTTTGCCTGTCACCTCTCATTCCAGCAACACTCTCCAATATAATTTCACTTCATCTGTCAGTCATTAATCATTGCCCCTGAAGAGTGCGACAGGCTTCGGCAGCCGGCACAATTCCTATCCTCGCCGCTAGATGGGGCTTCATTCATTCCATTCTTGACGCGATCGAATGACTGGGAAGAGGTTATGGATATTTTCCTTTTCATTACGATTCAAGCACGCGGTAATTTTACATTCCTCTAATCCACGTTTCCAGTAGTCTGAATAGGTAACAATGTGGTGTAGGCGTAGCGTGCCTGCCTCTCGCCCAGAGGCCCGGGTTCGATTCCCGGCCAGGTCAGCCTACGTGATTAGAATCGAGGAGGTATCTGACGTAAGATTGGGTCCCCGGTCTCGAGAGCCCAGAATAAGGGCTGAGAGGATGCGTCGTGCTGACCACACGGCCCCTCGTAATCAGCATGCCTTCGAGCTGAGCAGCGGTCGCTGGGTAGGCCAAAGCCCTTTGAAGGGCTTTTAGTGCCGAGGGGGGGTATAGTAGGTTAGAAGAGTGTTAGAAAAAGATTATATTACTACTGTCGACCAAACTATTATACTCATTCGAATTTGGAGGTTGTTTGTGATACATGATACAACCAATAGGCCTATACAAATCCAATTACACCATAATTTTCTCGTTTTATTTCACGTTACTCACGAACGTTTGGAATTTTAAATTTGTACTTCAATAATTTTGTATGGCGTGCTTCAACCAAGCGTCAAGTTTAAGAAATTTATTTCTCAAAACACGTCATCAGATCGAATCCAAATTTTAACACAATATACAATATAATGTTTCATACTACTAGAGTAGAACGCAGCCCGGAAGGCGGTTTGAAGAGGGTTGCGCAGTAACATTCGCGCGCTTTGTAGTATGACGTGTTTTCCGCTGAGCCAATAGAATCATTTCAGTAAGAGGTGCCTGTTTGTATGGGTCACGAGTGAATGTTTAGAGTTTTATTTGTAAATATCATAATCAACGAATTTAGGGAACTATTTGCATGTGTACGATAGATCCAGGAAGAGCAAAAAGACAAGTATTCCGTCGACAGGCGAGGGAAATAGTATTTAAAGTGTATTTGCATTTGGTAAGCATGCAGCAGCAGGCGTTCATAGGCGGAGAAGGTGAGGAACGCCATGTTGCCACGCTTCAGAAGAAGACATCACTCGCGTGTGGTATCGGCCTGCAAACAGTACAGAGGATAAAACAAGCTTCGGATATAAAAATAATGCGGTGTTCAGGTCGCCAGAGAAGAACCCTTAGAGGAAGAAGCCAGTGACGGTCCTCGATGATTTCAGTAAAAATGTTCTGCGTACAACAATATTTGATATGTATAAAAATGGCGAATATCCTACGGCATTGAAACTGGACCATCCATTTACCTTCCTTAATATCACGAAAATTTTCCTCAACACTTTCGCGGGGTTTGATGTTAAAAATTAATTCGGACTTTCACGAAACTTTTAAGCCCACAAAACATATAGGTCATCGCTTTGGAATTCAAGATATAACTGGATGAAAAAATGTTTACACATTCATGTTGTTATTCTGTCTGCCCTTCGCCTTTAATTTCTCTCACCTTATTTTTACTTTCCTTAATATCTCGAAAATTTTCCTCAACACCTTCGCGGGGTTTGATATTAAAAATTAATTTGGAATTTTAGAAAACGTTTAAGCCCACAAAACATATAGGTCATCGCTTTGGAATTCAAGATATAACTGGATGAAGAAATGTTTACACATTCATGTTGTTATGCTCTCTGCCCTTCACCTTTAATTTCTCTCACCTTATATTTACCTTCCTTAATATCTCGAAAAATTTCATCAACACCTTCGCGGGGTTTGATATTAAAAATTAATTTGGAATTTTAGAAAACGTTTAAGCCCACAAAACATATAGGTCATCGCTTTGGAATTCAAGATATAACTGGATGAAGAAATGTTTACACATTCATGTTGTTATGCTCTCTGCCCTTCACCTTTAATTTCTCTCACCTTATATTTACCTTCCTTAATATCTCGAAACATTTCCTCAACACCTTCGCGGGGTTTGATATTAAAAATTAATTTGGACTTTTAGAAAACGTTTAAGCCCACAAAACATATAGGTCATCGCTTTGGAATTCAAGATATAACTGGATGAAGAAATGTTTACACATTCATGTTGTTATGCTCTCTGCCCTTCACCTTTAATTTCTCTCACCTTATATTTACCTTCCTTAATATCTCGAAAATTTTCCTCAACACTTTCGCAGGGTTTGATGTTAAAAATTAATATGGAATTTTAGGAAACGTTTAAGCCCGAAAAAATTATAGGTCATCGCTTCGGAATTAAAGAGATAACTGGATGAAAAAGTGTTTACACATACATGCTGTTATGAGTAGCCACATTGGCATAACCGCACCTCATACTTCTGTCTCTCTCTGCGCAACGAAACAGCCTTCCGGGCTGCGTTCAACTCTAGTTCGTGGAACCAAAGAGTGCTGAAATGAACCGGGATTTTCCGAATGATTCCACATTCTGTCGCAAATTCATTGGGTGGGAGGGGCGTAACTAGTCCTTGAAAATAAGTGTGGAGGGGTAGCTCGTAATCCTGACCAATGAAATGCTAGAAGCGAGGAATTTGTAAACACCCTTCCGTAGGGAGGAAAACATTTTTGGCAGTCCACACTTCAATTTAGTATTTGTGGTTTAGTCAAGATGTACAGTGGTTGCAACAGAAGAATATCAAGAATTTAAAGGTAAGATGAAACATGAAATTATGATTTCCACTAACTTTGATGTGTGTACCTCATTACCGTTTTCTGTCGCCGACAAAATCTTCCAGCTATTCACAAAAATCACGTGCTCAGTACAATACACCAAAAGGCTCTCTGTTGCCAACAATCCAACACTTAGGACATTATCATTGTACACACAGGTAGCAGCACAATTGAGGAGTGAAAACATATAGTGTTCATTGCATATTCCGCGAAATATGAAATTACTATTTGGCGCTTGCCTTTCACAAAGTAACCCCTGCAGTCACAAAATAACCCCAGTTTACGGTAACTAAAGTTATACAGCATTAAATTTCCGCTCATTTATGTCTTATACCGGTACATTGTTACCGTACTGGCGATGATCACAGAGATATTCATACCGGGCGAGTTGGCCTTGCGCGTAGAGGCGCGCGGCTCTGAACTTGCATCCGGGAGATAGTAGGTTCGAATCCCACTATCGACAGCCCTGAAGATGGTTTTCCGTGGATTCCCATTTTCACACCAGGCAAATGTTGGGGCCGCTTCCTTCCAACTCCTAGGCCTTTCCTATCCCATCGTCGCCATAAGACCTATCTGTGTCGGTGAGACGTAAAGCTCCTAGCAAAAAAAAAGATATTCATGAATTTGGACCTTTCTTACTAAGTCCATATCAGCGCCGAGTCATGAGAAAATGGATAAACAGAATTTAACGAAAATCAGCACCGGTATGTAAAGTCGGAGAATAAGGCACTACAGTCTACGCTATAATTAATTTTATAATACGCCCTAATATCACAGAGTCGAAAGAAAACTAAATGTGAAGGCCTACAATATGGAAAGCTTATAAAATTGATCAACAATAACATTGCATTGACCATTGTTTGTTGTGATGTGCTTTGTGTCTTCTGTTGTCACTCATCTCCGATAGATAGGATTACTGCTGCATGCCGATTATTTTTTAAATTTCCTTTATGTTGCACTGAACGATGGCGATGATGGGATAGGAAAGGGCTAGGAGTGTAAGGGAGCGGCCTTGGCCTTAATTAAGGGACAGCCCCAGCATTTGCCTGGTGTGAAAATGGGAAAACACGGAATACCATCGTCAGGGCTGCCGACAGTGGGGTTCGAATCCACTATCTCCCAGATGCAAGCTCACAGCTGTGCGCCCCTAACCACACGGCCAACTCTCCTGGTCATACAGAGTGTAACAGCCTGCCTGAATATTTACGGGAAGTAGCTGGGGAGTTATATAATTTTCTTTTTTAGCATGCCAATCCTCTGGTTCATAAATTTTCTGATACTACTGGTACGTAACACACTGGTTCATCATAGCATTCGAGCTATTCAATCCCTATTTTGAGGCACTGATTGGAATGAGCAGGCCTAAGGGATTAATGGCAGAGGAGTGTTCACGGCTGTCTGCGGCCTGGTCCTTCCAGCTCCGGAACTTTGGACTGTTAGATCGGCACCATAGTACTGTTAGTTGAAAGTGAGAATATGTGCGTTTTTTCATTTGATCGAGTGTTTTATGTGATAACATTGCTTTTAATCGCTACATTCCTGCTGACGTTTTTGTAATGACCTACTGTATGTTGACTTCAGTTAGGAAAACCACAAAGTCTGTTTTTCTGAGAATCCCGTAGCGAAGCACGGGTACATCAGCTAGTAGCTCGATAAGCTGGCCGCACTTAAGCGACTACAGCTATCGAGCTCAGTGAAGGGGACAATGTGTAAGGAGAGTAGCATCCTACTTACGGGGCATGATGAAGTAAGGGCGGCTTGTAAGCTCAAAAAGAAAGGCATACATGATATGGCTCCAAACTAGGGCTGATGTAGACAAGAAATTGCACATAGATAAAGAAGAGCGAAACAAGAAAATAACTGTTGAACCTATGCAGTCATTGGTAGATTGTGGTTAGAACCTTGAAAGATCCTTGAAAACTAGGTCTAGTGGCAGCTAAACCTTTATGGAGAGTAATAAAATATCTTAGAGAGGGATGGGGAAAAGGAAATGAACTGTATTTTGGGTGAGTAGGGTGAACGGATAGTAGGTCCATAGGAATCACTGGACAGATGGAAGGATTATTTTGAAAATAATCTGATTGTAAAAGGTAATCTTTCTGTTGTTATTGTGAACAACTGAGCTCGTAGGGATGAGGGTAATGATGTTAGTATAATCATGAAATGAAATGGCGTATGGCTTTTAGTGCCGGGAGTGTCCGAGGACAAGTTTGGTTCGCCGGATGCAGGTCTTTTGATTTGACACTCGTAGGCGACCTGCGCGTCACGAGGATGAAATGATGATGAAGACGACACGTACACCCAGCCCCCGTGCCAGGGGAATTAATCAATTATGGTTAAAATTTCCAACCCTGCCAGGAATCGAACCCGGGACCCCTGCGACCAAAGACCAGCAGGCTAAACATTTAGCCGTGGAACTGGACAGTGTAATAATAATTTTGAGTGGCTATTTATAGCTGAGTGCAGCCCTTGTAAGACAGACCCTCCGATGGGGGGCGGGCAGCATCTGCCATGTTTAGGCAACTGCGTGTTATTGTGCTGGTGGATAGTATTATGTGTGGTGTGAGAGTTGCAGGGATATGATGTTAGTGAAATTACACTTGAGGAAGTGGAAATATTAGTAAATGAACTCCATTGCCATAAAGCAGCAGGAACAGATGAAATTAGACCTAAAATGGTGAAATATAGTGGGAACGCACTCCACATATAGCACATGGAGACTCGGCAGAGGATGACGCTTTTTATTTCTGTTTTATACTTTGCTCACAGGATTGCCAGTAGGAGCATCTTTACATGCTACTGTTATGAAAGTTTCTTGCTATGTGCTAACAGAAAATGGTAGAACGGGTATAGGGGTGCAGTACTCCAGAGCGATACCTATTGAAAGCAAAGGGGGTCTGTGGACGTACCTAGGCCACCAGGTTAGGAGTTTGCAGTGATAGGTTACTGTTTCTAAATTACTGTTTTCCTTGCTCTCTAGGCAGTATGTGCCTCAGCATAAAAACAAGGCCCTTGAAGGGAGTGATCATATGGCAGAGATTGGCTTGAGTAGTATAATTGGACAGTTCGGCGGCCACCACTTCCTCCGGGCTCCCAGGGCTCCCTCCACCACCCGCGGGAAATTTGAATTTTGGCGGGAAATTTGAATTTTGGCGGGAGATGTGAATTTGTAAACGAAGCCACGTGCTTTTTGACAGCTGTCATCGACAACAACGCATCGCTAACCTCACTGCTGCCATCTTGACGGGCCTAAACCTCAGTGGTGCCAACTTAACCTAACTAGCGCGAGGTAAACAAATCCACGTGTTTTTTGACAGCCACGTGCTTTTTGACAGACAACAACGCATCGCTAACCTCAGTACTGCCATCTTGACGGGCCTAAACCTCAGTGGTACCAACTTAACCTAACTAGCGCGAGATAAACAAAACCGCGTGCTTTTTGACAGCCACGTGCTTTTTGACAGACAACAACGCATCGCTAACCTCAGTACTGCCATCTTGACGAGCCTAAACCTCAGTAGTACCAACTTAACTTAACTAGCGTGAGATAAACAAAGCCATGTGCTTTTTTTGACAGCTGTCATCCGCCATCTTTAAACTACAGAGCACCGTGCTGCCCTCTTTATCGCAGTAGCTGCAAATTCGTCACCTGTCATCCGCAGTGCTGCCATCTTGACGGGCCTAAACTTCAGTAATACCAACTTAACCTCACTAGCGTGAGATTTGAATCGGTAAACAAATCCACGTGCTTTTTGACAGCTGTCATCCGCCATCTTTAATCTATAGAGCACAGTGCTGCCCTCTTTAGCTACTTACCTTTGAAATGTGGTGGCGGATAATTTGAAAAATGCTTTTTGACAGCAGCCATCTTTGAGCACCGTCCTGCCCTCTTTAGCTAGATACGTTTTAAATGTGGTGGCAGGCAATTCCACATGACAGCAGCCATCTTTAATCAAGAGAGCACCATGCTGCCCTCTATGTGGTGGCGGCAATTTGAAAAATTCTACATGCTCTTGTTTGGAAACAAACTCACGCGCTTTTTTGACAGCCGTCATCCGCCATCTTTAATCAACAGAGCACAGTGCTGCCCTCTTTAGTTTGAAATGTGGTGGCGGCAAATTCCACGTGCTCTTGTTTGGAAACAAAGCCATGTGCTTTTTTCACAGCTGTCATCCGCCATCTTTAATCAACAGAGCACCGTGCTGCTATCATGCGGGCAATTTCGTCAGCTGTCATCCGCCATCTTTAATCCACAGAACACCGTGCTGCCCTCTTTATGGCTTCTACCTTAAGCACGTAGTAGCGGGCAATTTGAAAAGTTCTGTTAGCTATCATCCGCCATCCTTAATCAAGAGAGCACCGTGCTGCCATCTTTAGCTAGATACCTTTGAAATGTGGTGGCGGCAAATTGAAAAATTCCGCGTGCTCTTGTTTGGAAACAAACTCACGTGCTTTTTTGACAGCTACCATCCACCATCTTTAATCAACAGAGCATAGTGCTGCCCTCTTTTGTTTGAAATGTGGTGGCGGCAAATTCCACGTTCTCTTGTTTGGAAACAAAGCCATGTGCTTTTTTTGACAGGTGTCGTCTGCCATCTTTAATCAACAGAGCACCGTGCTGCTATCATGCGGGTAATTTCGTCAGCTGTCATACGCCATCTTTAATCTACAGAGCACCGTGTTGCACTCTATGTGGTGGCGGCAAATTCCACGTACTCTTGTTTGGAAACTAATTCTATGTGCTCTTCAGCTGTCATCCACCATCTTTAATCAAGAGAGCACCGTGCTGCCCTCTTTGTGGTGGCGGATAATTTGAAAAATTCTTTTTTGACAAGCAGCCATTTTTATTCCAGAGAGAACAGTGCTGCCCTCTTTAGCTACTTACCTTTGAGGCGGTTAATTTGAAAAAATTCTATTTAACAAGCTGCCATCTTTAATGAAAAGAGCATCGTGGTGCTATCTTGCGGGTAAATTTTACGTCACAGCTGTCATCCACCATCTTGCATTGCTAACCTTAGTGCTGCCCTCTTTAGCTATTTACCTTTGAAAAAAAATCTATTTGACAAGCTGTCACCCGCCATCTTGCATCGCAAACCTCAGTGCTGCACTCTATGTAGTGGCGGATAATTTGAAAAAATCTTTATGACAAGCAACCATCTTTAATCAACAGAGCACCGTGCTACCATATTTAGCTACCGCCATCTTACATCGCTTACCTCGCTGCTACACTCTTTAGTTGAAATGTGGTGGCGGTAAATTCGAACAAGTTTAATCACGCATCGGGAAAGCTAGAGTAAGGACGTGCTGCAGTGATGACGTCATCATGCATGTTTAGACTTGTCCGTTTTCTTAAGAGTAGTCGGTGTGAAGGAATGCAATAAGTATGCATCATAAAAGCAAGAGTTTGCATGTGCTGCAGTGATGACGTTATTGTGCATGTTAAAACCCGTTCGTTGACTAAAAGCTTTAGTCTTCGAGAAACAGTGATAGAGAGTAGAGTGCAAACATGACGAAAACATTAATAGTTGATGTGCAAGGCTTTAAAGTAAACGGAAACAAATTTGTGTTTAAAGAGGTGGCTGTGTTAGATTGCAGTGTGTTGTGGGCACCAAAACTTGTTAGTTTAGTATTTAGTCCACCGTTCCCTTACTGTTTGCAAACAGATGAAGATAAAAAGCAGACTCAGTGGATTGAAAGCAATTTAGGTTTGAAGTGGGAAGAAAAAGGAATACCTTATCGTTTTCTACCTTTAATGATGAATGCACATTTGTCAAGAGCAGATCTTGTTCTTTTAAAGGGTTGTGAAAAGAAAGAATGGTTGCGTGATTTTCTACCATCATCGTGTGAAGTTATCGACATGCATGAATTAGGGTGCCCATCATTTAAAACTCTCCCGAAAGAGCATAGTAGAGAAACAAGTAAACAGTCTTTACAACATGTATGCATGCTCTTTGATTGGTTGTGTTGCAGTGCATGCCGGGAAGTGAACAACATATGTAAACTGCGGTGTCGAAATAACCTTAGTGTAAAAGAAACATTTGTAAAGACATCATGTCATTTCTAACAGATACTAAGTGTAACGCAGTTGAAAAGGCGATCGTAAAGTTTTATGCATGCAAAAAGAAACTAAACACTTTTACTGAAGAATAGTTAAATGCATTACCAAAGGCATTTTTGGTTAATGTAGCTGCGAATGCTGTAAAGAAGATTTGGGATAAGGTGCCTCGTGAGTGGACTCAAGATCCTGTTTTGTCAGAGCTTCAAACGTGTAGTTTACACCATGAACACGTGAGTTTAGGTAGAAGACCTTCTGTGAGACAGTGCCGTACATGTCAACTAATTAAACTGTATCACGGACCTAAAACTAACGAGTTGTCATCGCTTATAAACACTTATCATGGCTGTGGAGAGAGTAAACAAGGAAAAGGTGAAGGAACGTGCTGGGAGAAAGATGAGGAAGCATGTTGGGCGTGGACTCATCAATAGAGTGATTGATCTTCTTTTCTTCGTTCTTCATCTCCCCTGCGGCCCTAGAACACGTTCACCTGACACGTAGTTACATGCTGCCTGCATAGAGTATGTCGTGTAGCTGTTAAAATCTGCTTCGTAAAGTTATGCTGTGTGTGTGTGTGTGTTATTACCTAGTGCTTTAGCTGCTCAGAAGAATATAGCAGCACTTGTCGTTGTTGGTGCAATAAAACGAAAACTGAGTGACAAAGACCGTAAAATAAACAAAGGATAAAAATGTATATATATATATATATATATATATATATATATTCTAAAATAAATATGAATTGTCAAAACATATTACAGGTGTTGTTTAATCCTACAGCATGTCCTACTGACTTAGAAGAAAGGAAACGTAGAGGATTAAAAGAAAACACACATAAGATTTAAAGTACATCCTCTTTATTAATCCATGAATTAAAGCTGTTATTAAAACCAAGCCATTTAACATACAGTTTATTGCCACGACGTCGAATAACACGTTCAACTAAATAGTGATCAGGATATTTTGTTTTCTGCAGTTCTTCGATGTAGAATCCTCCTTCAATAGGCTGTCCTCTGAGATCGCGAAGTAAATACGTAACTGGATTAGTAAGCTTAACACTTCTGATTTGAAAAATTTCAGTGCTCCAGTTAGGTGTGTATCCTTTTGCAAAGATAGACTTGTGTTTGCTGATGCGAACAAAATCGCCTTCTTTAAAGCGATGGCGACGTGGATCAGCTGTTTTAATTACAAGATGAATAGCATTTATACGAGGTGTATTCTTTGTAACAAGACTTCGTTCCGATAGTGCGATGAGGTGTATCGTTGTAGGTAGATAAAAGTCTAGGTAGCAGATCAATTCAACGATATGAACCTTGCGCTGTAAATTCTCGCCACATCATTGTTTTGAGTGTACGATTAAAGCGTTCTACAACACTTGCCTTGAGATTGCTGAACGTAGAGTAGTGTTGAATACCAAGTAACTTGAGGTAAGAAGAAAAATCCTTGTTGTAAAACTCTTTACCTTGATCAGTTTGAAGAAGCCTTGGGCAGCGTTTCGATTCTTCAACAATATGTTTAAATGCTTCTTTAACTTGAGCTGCTGTTTTAGAACGCACGGGTTCTGCAAAAGTAAACTTCGAGTACACATCGATAACAGTAAGTAGATACTTATACCCCTTATTACTAGAGGCATATGGAATCATTTCTACTAAGTCTGCTTGCCAGAGATCATCTTTTCCTCGTGTAATAACGCGTCTGCGACGGTAGGTGCGACGTGCTGGTTTATGTAACTCATGTGCGATGTTTACCTTTACAGGTGAGATCTTCTCTTGACGAGCCATTACAAAATAATACCAGCATAACGTAGTTCCCTTTCTATTTCTAGAATTTCTGATCCGTGACCAGTGTGACCAGCCTCTTGCGATGCTCTTAAAAGCTGTAATCGTTCAACGAGTAAGTTTGGATCATTCCAGTACCTTACATCCACATACGGCAACAAAGGCTTGTAGATAACATCAAGACTACGTGCAGTCGGAAACAGCTTAGAAATAAACTCACGATACTTGTAACTCTTATTCGCATTTACAGCTTCTGTTCTCTTGTAATTATGTCGTGTCGCATCAGTAGCAAAAAGTATTGCTTTATATTTTTTAAGATCATCTTGTAAAATTATATCCTTGTCAGGTATTCGTGAGAAAAGAAGTTCTAAGAGTCCTTTCGTAGGTTTATAGGTAACACCTTTTACAATGAGTTTGTTGTTATTAATCTTAACATTTGAATTTCCTATCCGGAAACAGTCATCTTCGTAGCGAATACCGTAGGTAGTGTCAGTTTGTCCTGTAAAAAGTTTTTCTATATACGGTGCAAAGAGAGATCCATAGGTATCTTGAATAAAAGTTCTAAACTAATTGCGATACTCTGGTGTAATCATAACCTCAGGCAAAGATGGTAGATTTTGCGTCGATGTAGTAGGTGTTTCAGCAATAGCATCTGTAGTTAAAAACTCAACACGCTTAGATGGTGATGTATCATTAAGTTCTTCTTCTTCTTCTTCTTCCTTATCTTCCTCTTCTTGATCTACATCCTGCTTCTTCTCTTCCTTATCTAGTTCATGCTTTTCTTCTTCATGCTTCTCTTTATGATATGATGTTTGCATAGAAGCAAAACTTGAAGTAGACTGCGGCAATGAAGTAGAATTACAATTTTCTTTGAGTGGTGTACTTAGTTGTGTTTTTAAAAATAAATCCGTGTCTGCTTGAATACGTTTAAGCTCCTTAAATTTCCGTCGAATATTGTTTCGAGCTTGGATGATATGTTTTGTGATCTCCTTGCTAGATGTTAACATGATGATGGTTTTTAATCAAGTAGTTACTGTAATTCTGTGTTAATGCATATAAAATGATCGAAACCCATGCGATATCGTCCATGCTGTACATCACTTTCTTTATCAATAACTAAAAAGCTGTAACGATGTAATGACCAACATTTAGCACACATACGTTTAAAGTCATCGAATGTCATTTCAGTGTTAACATGATCGTTATACACATGTCGCATGTTGCGCTCATCTTGCCGAAAAAGCACAATAACATTTGCGTTGTCGCGTATCAACTGCTTAGGCACACGAGAATAAGTTTGGCACAAATAGATGCAATCAACATATTTATGCCGGCCCATACTAAAGAATGCACGAATAACGTTTTGCTGTTCTGTTGCGACATCATCAAAGATCATAAGAGAATTAGGAAGCACATCGTCTGGTGATGGTACTTGCTCATGCGAATTAAATTTAAAATATCTTATTCCATCTTTAACTAGATCGTGCATTACAGTTTGTAGAATAATATATAGCGGCTGATAGAGTGACTTTGCGAAAACGTAAATATTCTCGAAGCGTACACCATTTACAGAAGTAATAAGTGTGAGTAAAAGATTTGTTTTCCCGCATCCTGACGGGCCTGATATAATACATCGAACAGTAAAAGGAAACAACGTTCCATGACGTTTTCCTGTAGTTGTACTAGAATTAGGTAAGAGATGTGGTACAATGTCGGTAACAGGTAGCGTGTCTTGCTGCTTTATAATCTTCATGATAACTGAATCATAAAGTACGTAATAGTAATATATATCATCATCATCATTATCTATTTACCCTCCAGGTTCGGTTTTTCCCTCGGACTTAGCGAGGGATCCCACCTCTACCGCCTCAATGGCAGTGTCCTGGAGCTTCAGACTCTTGGTTGGGGGATACAACTGGGGAGTATGACCAGTACCTCGCCCAGGCGGCCTCACCTGCTATACTGAACAGTGGCCTTGTGGAGGGATGGGAAGATTGGAAGGGATAGACAAGGAAGAGGGAAGGAAGCGGCCGTGGCCTTAAGTTAGGTACCATCCCGGCATTCGCCTGGAGGAGAAGTGGGAAACCACGGAAAACCACTTCCAGGATGGCTGAGGTGGGAATCGAACCCACCTCTACTCAGTTGACCTCCCGAGGCTGAGTGGACCCCGTTCCAGCCCTCGTACCACTTTTCAAATTTCGTGGCAGAGCCGGGAATCGAACCCGGGCCTCCGGGGGTGGCAGCTAATCACGCTAACCACTACACCACAGAGGCGGACAATAGTAATATATATATTAAACGAAACAAGAGGTAACGGTTAGTTTATGATTTGCTCTTGACTAGTAAAGTCGTGTCCAGCATGGTAAACGATATCCAAACGACATGAAGAAGAAGAAGAAGAAAGTAAAAACTGTTGGATGGAAAGATGTTATAAAGGCTGCGCAAAAAGCTATTCGAGGGGAATACAATCCTCGTGTAGCTATTACTAAAGCGTTACGCGCAGCAAGAGCGAGAATTTCTCCAAAGTGCAGAGCAATATTTAGTAAACGTGCACGAATTATTCCTGTACCAAAACGAGGAGGATTTCTTCCTGCGCTGTTTGCTGACTTAGCAGCTTTAGGGTCATTGGTAGGAGGTGCTAGTGCTGTAGCGAGAACTGTCAAAGCTGTAGAAGAAGCGAAACAACAGTTGAAAGAGAGTGAACGTCATAACAAGACGATGGAGGCAATTGCGTTACGAGGCAAAGGTATGAACATGAAGCTAGCGCCATACAAGAAAGGGCTTGGTATCTACATTTCTCCAAAAAACGTCTACTGAATGCACTGCCATATCGAGCTCTAACGCATGATGAAGTTTTTACGTTTGCTAAACAACTAGGAATTCATTATTTTCGAGGAGTGTATATGCGCGATCAACTACCAGCACGCCCACGTGAACGTGAAAGTGCCGTAATTAACTTGGACGACAGTCGTGGACCTGGAACTCATTACGTTGCTTATGTAAAACGTAAATCTAAAGTGTGGTATTTTGATAGCTATGGAGACTTACCTCCTCCTTTTGAGCTCATACGTTATTTCGGAAGCAGTGCGGGCATTGTTTACAATAAAAACCTTGTGCAAAACTTTAATACACGCATGTGCGGACGATTATGTCTTATGTTCTTATATCAAACCCAGACAGTAGAGAAAGTGCATTAGTGTCTACGTGATGACGAACAGTGAAAGAACGTTTGCTGTACGTGGAGAAGGACCTGAAACAACCGTCTATTTTAATCCACCAATCGAACTTAGCTATCAGCCGCATAGTCTTGGACTAGTATCGTTTGAAAGCTACAATAAAATCTATAATGTGCGTGATGGTGTAAACAAGTTCCATTACGATGGGTATGTGCTAACACTACCCTCAGGTAGTTATACAGTAGACGATATTCACGATTATATTGAAAGTACGTTAATTGATCAGTTTGGGGAAGATAGTTTTAGTAATCATAATTACAAGTTCTCAATCAGTATAAGCAACATTACACATAAATGTGTTATTGAATCATCATTAAGATTGACTTCAAATCACAACCTGATTCGATTGGACCACTGCTTGGATTTTCATCTAGGGAGCTCCTACCGAACGTACGTTACGAGTCTGATCAACCTATAAAACTCTTCGATGATTATAATGTGAACATTACTTGTAATATTATTACAGACTTGAATAGTAATCTACAACCTTCGCACGTCCTGCACGACTTTATTGTTACAGAGGAACATGGATATACTATTTGTGAGAAACCAGCAGTAGTTCTTTATCATCCTGTGTCTGTAAAACACATTAGCAACATTACTCTTAGACTTGTAAATAAACATAATCAGCTTATTCATTTAGATCAGCACGCGTACGTAGCTTACAAACTACATCTTAAACCAGTATGAAAACCATCTACAAAACACGGTGTACATTCCGAAGACATACTACATGTGTGCAGAGACTCATCGAGTTAACAGATACCCATAAGCAGATACTCCAAGATTTAGGATATACACTACTACAACAGAATGGAAGAAATGCTAGACATTACGAATACAGTAGAAAGTCGTGAAGGTGTAGTACGAAGTGAGCTTCATTCCTATCAACCTTTTACGTTTGGATTAAATAACAATGATGAAATTCATTTTATTATTAATCAACAAGATGTTTACACCTTACCACACGAAAGCTACCCCTATATTGAAGGACGACTAGAAAAGTCTGATGGAAGTGGACCAAGCACTTCACAACTAAACAACCATGCTCTAGCTTTTCTCTTTTCTGAAGCGCGATATGAAATAAATAATGTTGAAATAGATCGAACGAAGAATGTTGGTATTACAAGTGCAATGAAACTCTACCCTTCTTTCTGTGATGAAGAAAGTAATCTTTTGCGGATGGCTGGATGGTGTCCAAAAGCTACGAACAACTGGATGATTAATGAGGATGGAACTTTTACGGGTATGTTATCACTGAAACATATTTTTGGATTCGCAGAAGACTTTACACGTATTATAATCAACGCAAAACAAGAGCTTATTCTAATCCGTGATCGAAGTGATTACAATTCTCTTAAAGCAGTAGAAACACCAGTAGAATCGAAAATAACACTGCATCGTATACTGTGGCGGATTCCACATGTAACCTTATCTGATCGTGAAAAACTTCGATTGCTCAAGATTGTAGAAAATGATACACCATTACCTATACGTTTTAGAAGTTGGGAGCTGCATGAATATCCTGTGTTACCACCTACAAACAAGCATAGCTGGGCTGTTAAAACATCACGTTTTACTGAGAAGCCCTTGTACATTATTTTTGGATTTCAAACTAATCGTAAATTATATCACGAAAAAGATAGCTCACTGTTTGATCACTGTAAATTAAGACACGTTAGACTATATCTCAACGGAATTACGTATCCCTACGAAAACATAAACATTAACTTTGAGAAAAATAAGTTTGGGATACTCTATGATATGTTTTGTAAATTTCAATCATCGTATTATCAGAAAGAAGATCGTCCGCTATTTACACCTCAAGAATTTAAAAATAAAGCACCGATTGTAGTTATAGACTGCTCTTATCATGAAGAATCTATAAAAGAATCTCCAGTTGATATTCGGTTAGAATTTGAAACATCTGAAAACATTCCTGCTAACACAGCAGCCTATTGTCTTATTATTCATATGAGTGATGTTACTTACCATCCGCTAACGAATATTGTTACGAGACTATAAATAAGAATAGATCTTTATCATTTTCATTAGTGTGTGCTTCGACATCGTACGCTATGGAACAAAACTGTAAATGTGCATGCTGTTTGCATGCTCATACGCAACATCTTATTTATCTTTCACGCGTGAGTGAGGCTATTAAGATGTTCTATAAACGTAGATCGTCGATGCTGAAACATCTTATTCAATACTTACCACCAGGATTTTTATATACGTACGCTGCCTCTTACGTACATAATTTTTGGGACATCCTTCCTCTACACAGTAAGATGTCGATCGAAGTAGCATTACGCAGAACTTGTGAACGACATTACAAGCATCGAGGAGAAAATGGTGATGATGATTGGGATGGACCAAGTCCGAGGATTGAACACTGTACACAGTGTATGAATGAACTTTCTCTAGTACCTCATGATGATGATGATGATTCCGAAAAGGAATAACAGCAAGGTAAGAAGTATATGATCTTCTCTGTAAAGCATAACATACTTAGTATAATATATTTCTAAATGTTTTTGTTTAATTTGAATGTTGCAGGAGGCATTTCAGAAGCATACGTTGTTAAGAAACACACCAACCTTGTCAGCAGCAAAAACGAACACTGTTGTAGTACATTTGTAAATAAATATTTGATCGCATTCAAAAAATGTTGTACTTATTGCATTGCTTTACACCGACTTACTCTTAAGAAAAACGATCAGGTCTAAACATGCACAATGACGTCATCACAACAGCACGTGCTTACTCTAGCTTTCCCGATGCATGTTTAAACTTGTTCGAATTTACCGCTACCATATTCCTTTACACCGACTTACTCTTAAGAAAACGGACAAGTCTAAACTTGCATGATGACGTCATCACTGCAGCACGTCCTTACTCTAGCTTTCCCGATGCGTGATTAAACTTGTTCGAATTTACCGCCACCACATTTCAACTAAAGAGTGCAGCAGCGAGGTAAGCGATGTAAGATGGCGGTAGCTAAAGATGGCAGCACGGTGCTCTGTTGATTAAAGATGGTTGCTTGTCATAAAGATTTTTTTTAATTATCCGCCACTGCATAGAGTGCAGCACTGAGGTTTGCGATGCAAGATGGCGGGTGACAGCTTGTCAAATAGATTTTTTTCAAAGGTAAGTAGCTAAAGAGGGCAGCACTAAGGTTAGCAATGCAAGATGGTGGATGACAGTTGTGACGTAAAATTTACCCGCAAGATAGCGCCACGATGCTCTTTTCATTAAAGATGGCAGATTGTTAAATAGAATTTTTTCAAATTAACCGCCTCAAAGGTAAGTAGCTAAAGAGGGCAGCACCGTTCTCTCTGGAATAAAGATGGCTGCTTGTCAAAAAAGAATTTTTCAAATTATCCGCCACCACAAAGAGGGCAGCACGGTGCTCTCTTGATTAAAGATGGTGGATGACAGCTGAAGAGCACATAGAATTTGTTTCCAAACAAGAGTACGTGGAATTTGCCGCCACCACATAGAGTGCAGCACGGTGCTCTGTAGATTAAAGATGGCGTATGACAGCTGACGAAATTACCCGCATGATAGCAGCACGGTGCTCTGTTGATTAAAGATGGCAGATGACACCTGTCATAAAAAAGCACATGGCTTTGTTTCCAAACAAGAGCACGTGGAATTTGCCGCCACCACATTTCAAACAAAAGAGGGCAGCACTATGCTCTGTTGATTAAAGATGGCGGATTGTAGCTGTCAAAAAAGCACGTGAGTTTGTTTCCAAACAAGAGCACGCGGATTTTTTCAATTTGCCGCCACCACATTTCAAAGGTATCTAGCTAAAAATGGCAGCACGGTGCTCTCTTGATTAAAGATGGCGGATGATAGCTAACAGAACTTTTCGAATTGCCCGCTACTACGAGCTTAAGGTAGAAGCCATAAAGAGGGCAGCACGGTGTTCTGTGGATTAAAGATGGCGGATGACAGCTGACGAAATTGCCCGCATGATAGCAGCACGGTGCTCTGTTGATTAAAGATGGCGGATGACAGCTGTCAAAAAAGCACATGGCTTTGTTTCCAAACAAGAGCACGTGGAATTTGCCGCCACCACATTTCAAACTAAAGAGGGCAGCACTGTGCTCTGTTGATTAAAGATGGCGGATGACGGCTGTCAAAAAAGCGCGTGAGTTTGTTTCCAAACAAGAGCATGTAGAATTTTTCAAATTGCCGCCACCACATAGAGGGCAGCATGGTGCTCTCTTGACTAAAGATGGCTGCTGTCATGTGGAATTGCCTGCCACCACATTTCAAACGTATCTAGCTAAAGAGGGCAGCACGGTGCTCAAAGATGGCTGCTGTCAAAAAGCATTTTTCAAATTATCCGCCACCACATTTCAAAGGTAAGTAGCTAAAGAGGGCAGCACTGTGCTCTATAGATTAAAGATGGCGGATGACAGCTGTCAAAAAAGCACGTGGATTTGTTTACCGATTCAAATCTCACGCTAGTGAGGTTAAGTTGGTAGCACTGAGGTTTAGGCCCGCCATGATGGCAGCACTGCGGATGACAGGTGACGAATTTGCAGCTACTGCGATAAAGAGGGCAGCACGGTGCTCTGTAGTTTAAAGATGGCGGATGACAGCTGTCAAAAAAAGCACGTGGCTTTGTTTATCTCACGCTAGTTAGGTTAAGTTGGTACTACTGAAGTTTAGGCCCGTCAAGATGGCAGCACTGCGGATGACAGGTGACGAATTTGCAGCTACTGCGATAAAGAGGGCAGCACGGTGCTCTGTAGTTTAAAGATGGCGGATGACAGCTGTCAAAAAAAGCACGTGGCTTTGTTTATCTCACGCTAGTTAGGTTAAGTTGGTACTACTGAGGTTTAGGCCCGTCAAGATGGCAGTACTGAGGTTAGCGATGCGTTGTTGTCTGTCAAAAAGCACGTGGCTGTCAAAAAGCACGTGGTTTTGTTTATCTCGCGCTAGTTAGGTTAAGTTGGTACCACTGAGGTTTAGGCCCGTCAAGATGGCAGTACTGAGGTTAGCGATGCGTTGTTGTCTGTCAAAAAGCACGTGGCTGTCAAAAAACACGTGGATTTGTTTACCTCGCGCTAGTTAGGTTAAGTTGGCACCACTGAGGTTTAGGCCCGTCAAGATGGCAGCAGTGAGGTTAGCGATGCGTTGTTGTCGATGACAGCTGTCAAAAAGCACGTGGCCTTGTTTACAAATTCAAATCTCCCGCCAAAATTCAAATTTCCCGCCAAAATTCAAATTTCCCTCGGGTGGTTGTTTGAGCCCTGGGAGCCCGGAGGAGGTGGTGCCCGCCGAATGTCCAATTATACTACTGGCTTGGATTTGCAAAGGTAGATTGCAGGTTCTAGCAGAACCTTTTTTTTGTTCTGTGTGGGTTAGTAATGGAAGCTGCTATTTATAATGTGATTTATTAACTTAACCATTATGGTTTAATTTGTATTGCTCTGTACTGTCGACCAATGAGAGTGCTAGTAGGTGGTTGACTAATGGATAATGGCATGTGAGATGTTTCACTGGGTTATAAAAGTAAATGTGCCTTTTATTGTAAGTATTCATATTCCTGGTATTCATAGTGATCACATCTCTGCTCTGAAAGGATTTTAATCTATGTTTCATATATATTCACTCATGAAGTTATGTGTTATACACTACAGTGTCTACACTAAGTTTCTACAAAGCAGTAATTGCATTTGCCTATAAGCAAGGGATTAGGGAGGATTGCAAAAACTGTCAGGTATTTCATTGTTTTGTGCACCAGGCAAAGTGTTCACTAGCATTTTGGAAACGAGGGTGTAATCAGTAGTTGGCTGTAAGCTGGATGAAAACATGAAATCCTGTGTGGGATCAAATTTTCAGTATGCACGAGGTGATTAAAAATGCTGCGAGAGGAATAGACAGTTAGGTTTTTGTCGTCTAGAGAAGGCATATGACAAAGTACTGGTGAAGTAGTGAGCCGTACTGCGGGATTATGGGTTTAAGGGCAGAATATTAAGAGCAGCCTAAGGCAATATTACTGCAGTGAGAATTCTGGTAGAATGAGTTCTTGCTTCAAGATACGCAGAGTCATTAGACAGGGCTGTAATTTCTCACCTGTAGTGTTCACAGTTTATGCGGTAGGGAGTGGTTCAGTTGGATGGAGTTTGTTTTAAATGGTGAGGTGTGCTGAAAGGCAGCAATTGTAATATCTTGGATCTTGAAAGTAGATGCAACGTTAAAAATTAAAAAATTGAAAAGGAGGTTCAACCTATTCAATACTTAAAAGAAAGAAATGTAGTACTTACATTCTTATTAAATGGGACCGGTTTCGACCTTAGTCCAGGTCATCATCAGCCGTAAAAACATGTACAATGTTTATGAAAATTGGATAACAGTCAAATAGGTCAGTATCACACTCTGTAAGGAACAAAGTCACGACACCACACTCTGTCAGGCACAAAGTCACAAAACACTATCAAATAATATACGAAGATCATAAATTTCTTGAAGTCGCAGACGAAGAGATTTGTAGTAGCAAACCGCCAGCTCCTGGTGATCAGCGCGGCACGTTCAAGGTCACGCGCTGCGGTCTCGAACGCCAAAGTAGAATGGAGAATGTTTTGAAGGTCCAGAATTTGTCTCTGTTGCGGGAAGTTAAGTACGTATAAAAATATACGACGCAAATCAGTATAATTGAATGAGTACTTGTACTCCTGCTAAGTTCTTGATAACAGTTGACTTGAAAAAACAATTTAAAGACAAGAAAAAATGTAGTAAAAAGCGCAATATCGGAAAACAAATGAAAACTTATATGCACAGTGCGCTATTTTTTTAATTGAAAAATTTTTAGGTCGTGACTGAAGTAGTCGAAGTTGGCGCAAGACAAGAGTTAAAATTTGAAAGAGGAGAACCGAAATGAAGGACGGGTTTTGTTTTTTGTTTTAGAAGGAAGAATAAATTAAATGAGGAAAAGTGATAGTGAAATAAGAGAAAGAATAAAAGAAATTGAAGTTAGATGGTAATGAGGAAGGGTAAGATAGGGAAATGAAGGAGGGGTAGTTTAGGGTGGGTTAGGAGGGTGGGTTATTGAAGGTAGAAAATGTGGGTGGGAGCTTTGTAAGGCAAGGAAAATAGAATTGGGGTTTTGGAATTTGGAATTTTTGAGAAGAAGGATTAGGAAGTCAAAAAGGATATTGGGTTTTTCAGAAATGTCATTTAAATTGAAATTAGGGTTGAAGTTCTGGTCAAGGTGGATAAAGCAATTTTCAGTAATGTTTAAGAGGGGGCCTTTGTTAATGATTTTAAGTATATTCATGCCATTGTCAATACTGGTGAAACTATGCTTGGAGTCTTGTATGTGCTGTCCTATGGCAGAGAATCTGTTGTATTTAATGGCGTTGACAGGTTCAGAGTACCTGATATTGAAGTTGCGGCCAGTTTGTCCGATGATGAAAGTGTATGGGGAAGGAGCAGAACCAATAGTCATGTTAAATGAAGCTCAACTGGACAGCGTTCCAGTTTTCAAATACTTGGGTAGCGTTATATCAAATGACAACCTAGCAAAACATGAGGTGAACAATCGAATCAATAAGGCAGCACAATTTTACCACCAGGTAAGACACCTGCTGTGGGATGAGCAAATACCCATGAAAACAAAAATGACATTGTACAAGTCCTATTATACACCAATCCTTACATACAGTCTCAAAACCACAACACTGACCAATAGAGATAATTACAAACTTCAGGCAGCTGAAATGAAATTCCTACGCACTATGTTCCAGAAAACCAGGAAAGACAAGATTTGGAATGAGAAAATTAGAAAAGAAGTAGGAATAGATGATTCTCTCCTCAATAAGATTCAGATATCAAGACTGAAGTGGTTTGGTCACATGAAGAGAAAGGTAGAAGGAAGACGACCCGTGGGAAGGCCACGAAGGAAATGGATAGATTTAGTTAAGAGCGATGTACTGCTGAGAGGTCATGATTGGGACAAGTTGCTGGAGGAAGAATGGTACAAGGACAGGATGAGACGGAGGAGGCTCATATACCACACCCGGGAAACTGGAGATGGTTTAGGATGATGATGATGATGAGTAGTTTTCGAGTTGCAGCATATTGAATCAAAATTTAACTGGCCGTGAAGATAAGACCCCTGTAAGACCCATGTGGTATGTTTCTCCAGTCAACATTATGATATGTATAAGTAGCGCATGTGTTCCTCGTCGTACAGGGTGGCGCACGAATAGTTGACACATGCAATTTTAGAATAACAAATTTGTTTTTCACAGAACACTAATGAAATTTTAGACAGAGGCAGCTTGGACCCTAGAAAAACATTTCACTGTATCACGTGTCCAATTTTGGCCTCCACTTAGGCGGATAACTTCTTCGAGACGAGTACGCATGTTTATGACTACTTTGCGGCACAGGTCTTCATGAATTTCACTGGAGAGCTGCAGAAACCGAACACGGATTTCCATGCGGCTTTGATGTCTTGAAGCGAAGAGATTTTATTTCAAATAGCCCCATAAAAGGAAATCACAAGGATTTAAATCTGGGCTTTAAGGGGGCCAGAAGAATCCGCCATAATTGTGATACGGTGGGTAACAATGAGACATTACACGATCAACACATACTCCCCTCAAAAACTCAAGAACATCGTTAGCAGTGTGAGGTGTTGCACCATCTTGCATAAACCACTGCGTATGAATAGGTACAGCGAGAATTTGAGGCATGAATTCATTCTCCAGCATGTCCTTGTATCGCTGTGCATTAACTCTCTCGCTAAAGAAAAATGACCCAATTAACCCATGACTTGACAGAGCTACCCACAGACTCACTTCTTCCCCATACGTGATTTTTTTATGAATAATGTCTGGTTTTCTGTAGCCCAAAACAGCACATTTTGTTTATTAACTGCCCCTTTGAGATGAAAATAGGCTTCATCAAAGAACCAAGTGTTAAACAGTACTTCATCTTGAGTCCATAAGGCGTAGGGCCTACTGCAAACTCATCTGCCTGTGAAGATCTGTTAGCTTGTGTAACACAGACATTTTGTACGGGTACAACTGAAGGTCATCGTGTAACATTCTTTGAACTGAATGGCGCGATATTCCACTTACTCTTAAAGCTCCTCGTGTTGACTTGTGTGGGCTGCGTTGCATGGCGACCCTCAGCGCAGCAATGTTTTCAGGAGATTGAACTGCTGGTGCACGTGGTCGCTTTTCATCCTTCACACTGCCTTGACTTCAAAATGTCTGTATAAGCGAAGGGTGGTGTTCCTTGCTGGTGTCCACCTACTCTGTAATGCAGCTCGAAATTTCTTTTGTGTCGCCGTAACACTTTTTGATTCGCATCAAAAGGTAACTGTTTTGGAGCGCTGCTGAACGGATAGTCGGCCGGTGTCGGCCATGGCAGAAAGCTCACTGGAATGCAGGCATTTAGAGACAAAGCAGCAGTGTCACCTCTACAGATATTTCCATGAAACAGGGAAGGTGTGTGAGAAATGTTAACAACATAGTACATAAGTTGCATTTTATATTTGCTTTACAAATGTGTCAACTATTCGTGCGCCACCCTGTATGTACTTCCTCACCTCACACTTCTGATTTAACCATATACAGTAGATAACAGAGTGCTAGTATTTCTCTACCGTCTGCTTCTGCAGACACTGAAGGGCTACAGGTAGAAGCAATATTTTTATTATTATTACTATTATTATTATTTTGCTATTTGCTTTATGTCACACTGACACAGATATGTCTTCTGGCGACGATGGGATAGGAAAGGCCTAGGAATTGGAAGGAAGCAGCCATGGCCTTAATTAAGGTACAGCCCCGGCATTTGCCTGGTGTGAAAATGGGAAACCACGGAAAACCATCTTTGGGCTGCCGACAGTGGGGCTCGAACCCACTATCTCCCGATTACTGGATACTGGCCGCACTTAAGCGACTGCAGCTATCGAGCTCGGTATATAATATTTTTATAGGCAGATCTGCAAAAATTAAACACAGTCTTTCAGGTTTAGTGTTCTCTTTTGTTGTTTGTAATGGATGGAGTCTGTGATCATGGGTCGGACCGCTGAAAATACTGCAAAACTCTATTATATTTTACAGTTTGCTTTACGTCGTACTGACACAGACAGGTATTACGGTGTCGATGGGATAGGAAAGGGCTAGCAGTGGCACGGAAGTGCTCGTGGCCTTAATTAGAGTACAGCCCCAGCATTTGCCTGACATGAAAGTGGGAAACCACGGAAAACTATCTTCAAGGGTTCGAACCCATTATCTCCCGAATGCAAGTACACAGGTGCATGCCCCTCGTCAACTCGCCGGGTAAAAGTCCATATTTTTATTTTATAATAATAATAATAATAATACCGAGCTCGATAGCTGCAGTCGCTTAAGTGCGGCCAGTATCCAGTATTCAGGAGATAGTAGGTTCGAGTAGACTAACCATAACATCAGAGATCACCAGGGCCCAGATTCTGATGACATGACATCTTTTAAATGGTTCACCACAGACATTGCTAACTTACATACAAATCCTGTTCATGGCTCCCATATTACAGAAATGCACATTTATTAGTCATTATCTAAGTATTTTACTTTTAGGTAATTTCCTCGCTTTTCGCGCCATTCTTGTGTCACTTTATACGTTTTAAGTCATTTTCTCACATTCTTAATGGTTTATGACACATTTTTTGCGTTTGGTACTGGATATTAACGGAAATGAAACTTTCACAACTTTGTTCAACCCGTATTTCTTGGAATATCCACATTCCAGTAGAGACAGTTGCGCTTGCAGCTAATCCGGAAGCGATGTTGAAATCGAGGGGGGTACGAAGACAGACGACAGTAGGCCCAGTAATGCCAGTCTGGTTTTAAGTGCTGCATTGCAACCATACGCGTGCTAAGAGGAGTTTTGTTGTCGGCCGCGATTGTTTTCTTTCCAGTTTTTTTAAATGCCGTTAGTTAAAGACAACTGACACATAATTTCGGCGAGGATATTTTTACCACCGATGGTGTAACGTGGAGTGAGGTAAGTCTGTATAGTCTGTCATATATTTTAGGTACACATTTTTCTTATTACCGGTACCTCTAATTCGCGTGCCTAACGGCAAAATTCTCTCTTTTTTCGTTTTCAAGTGTTGCAGCGATCACTCGCGCTAAGAGGTTCAGTCTAACATTTTTACAAATTCTGCTACAATTCGTTTGTCCTGAGCTTTGCATCGATGTCCGTTTGAAGATGCCTCATTCAGTCCTTCGAGCACGCCATGATGTATCTGTGTAGTAGCTGTGATATTTTAGAGTGGAGGAAAGAGCGCGCCACGCGTTGTGTTAGTTACTATCAAATAGCTTAATATAATAATATTAGTGATCGTATCTTAATAAAAATCTGTAGACAAATTCGGGGAATAAGTCGCTATAATCAAGGGCATAAATAATTTTATTTACTCTGCGTTAAATGGTAGTTTAGAGGAAGGCCTAAAATTAATTCTCAAATATTTGTTATTAGTGGTCGTATCGATAAATAAATTTCCCATCATTTATGTCTTAGACAGTACATCGTTACCGTACCGGCGATTATCACAGACGTATTCATGATTTTGGATATTTGTTATTAAGTCCATATCAGCGCCGAATGAAGAGATGACGGGACGAGAAGTGGATAAACAGAATTGAACGAAAATCGGTAGTATGTAAAGTCGGAGAATAATTCTACGCTATAAATGATTTTATAAGACGCACTAATATGTCAGAGTCGAAAGAAAATTAAATGTGAAGGCCTACAATATAAATAAGCTCATAAGATTGATCAACAATAACATTACATTGACCCTTGTTTGTTGTAATGTGGTATGTGTCTTCTGTTGCCACTCATCTCTGATAAACAGGATTACGGCTGCGTACCGAGTCTTTTTTATTCTACGTCGCACCGACACAGATAGGTGTTACGGCGACGTTGGGATAGGAAAGGGTAAGGAGTGTAAAGGAAGCGGCCTAAGGTACAGCACAATGCTCATTCCAATCAGTGCCTCAGAATAGGGATTGAATAGTTCGAATGTTATGATGAACCAGTGTGTGACGTGCCTGGTGTGAAAATGGGAACCCACGGAATACCATCTTCAGGGCTGCCAACAGTGGGGTTTGAATCCACCATCTCCCGGATGCAACCTCACCGCTGCGTGCCACTAACCACACGGCCAACACGCCCGGTAGTACCGTGTGTAACAGCCTGCCTGAATGTTGGCGGAAGTCGTTGGGGAGGTAGATAACTTACTTCTTAGACATGCCATTTCTGTGGTTCATACATTTTCTGATACTACTGGTACGACACACAGTGTTTCATCATAGCATTCGAACTATTCAATCCCTATTCTGAGGCACTGATTAGAATGAGCAGTGTGCATATTTAACGCAATAATGGCAGAGGAGTGTTTACGGCAGTCTGCGGCCTGACCATTCCAGCTCTAGAACTTTGAAATGTTAGATCGGCACCGTTCATTAAAATTGAGAAAATGTGCGGTTTTTAATTTGATTGTGTATTGTATATGATAAAATTGCTTTTAATCGCTACATTCCTACTGAAGTTTTTGTAATGACCTACAGTATGTTGACTTCAGTTACATGGGCACCCATTAGACAGTTTGATGGGGGGGGGGGGGGGGGGTAGACCTGGTGGTACGTAGTATTTTTAATATTTTGGAAGATAAATGGTGACTTGTATTCTGCGGTGGAATAATCCACGGTATACCCTGCCTATTGGTGGGAGACGGTACTACCACTTCTACGTAATACTGACATTTAATCATTTTCTTGAAAGGAAAACTCCTGACTACATTAGATTTTTGCTTTTCCCTTTGAGCGAGTGGGGGGAGGGGAGAGGTGGACCCACCTTCCCCCTTGTATGGGCGCCCTCGTTCAGTTAGGGAATCCACGAAGTTAGTATTTCCTAGAACCCGTAGCGAAGCACAGGTACGCTAGTTCAATTATATTATACGAATTTTTTATTATTTATTCGAAACCCGCTTTCCGCTCTTTGTTTCGATTAACAAAGTTTCTACTGTGCCTCGTTTTCAACTCACTGAAATGACAGCTGACTACGCCAGTAATAGATCCCGCAACCTTGAGCACTGGTAACGAGTCCCTGACAAAAAGTACGCTACAAAACCAGTCGAAAACGAGCGAGTGAGGTCACTTTCCTACACCGCAGGAACCCCTAGCACACTAGTACAGTGGTATTCAAACTTTTTGTTTGGTATACGCCCACAATACGAGTTTAATGGGATTATACCGGATTGCGCTGGATGCCAAACAATATTTTAATAACATTGAAAATGAAAATCCTCAGCCTGTTTCCAGTCATTCGACCGCATCAGGAATGGAATGTATGAAGCCCCCATCTAGCGGCGAAGATATGATTTTTTGCCCGCTGCCGAAGCCTGTCGCACTCCTCTGGGGCAATGATTAACGAATGACAGATGAAATGAAATGATAATGGAGAGTGATGCTAGAATGAAATATGACGGGAATAACCGGAGTACCCGGAGAAAAATCTGTCCGCCTATGTTTTGTCCAGCACAAATCTCATATGGAGTACCGGGATTTGAACCACGGAACCCAGCAGTGAGAGCTCGGCGCGCTGCCGCCTTACCCACGGTGGCATTTTTAATAATAATAATAATAAAGAAATGAAAAATGAAATGGCGTATGGCTTTTGGTGGCGGGAGTGACCGAGGACAAGTTCGACTCGCCAGATGCAGGTTTTTTTATTTAACGCCCGTAGGCGATGGCGGTGGTGGTGATTATTGTTTTAAGAGGAAGTACAACTAGGCATCCATCCTCAATATAACACTAATCAGGGGGGAAATTTGGAAGGGATCCGACACTTCGAAAAATGAGGATATCGGCCAAAGGAAGACAAGGGCCACGAAGGGCGTGAAAATGAATGACTCCCTAGCCCACGCAAACCTAGAAGCGTCGGGGTCAGAAAAGAACAAGAGTTGACCAAGAGAGGTCGGATAGGATAGATGAAAGTGAGGAGCCTGGCACAAGTATGTTGAAACAATGCCAGGACTCAGCTAAGGCCCCCGTGTTCGCCCAACCCACGCTCCAAAGTTCAGAGCCCCTGGGGCCCCTTTTAGTGGCCTCTTACTACAGGAAGGGGATACCATGGGTGTTATTCAACCGTCCCCACCTGTAGGAAACCGTAGGCGACCTGCGCGTCGTGATGAGGATGAAGACGACACATAAGCTACACCCAGCTCCTGTGCCAGCGATATTAACCAATTATGGTTAAAATTCACGACCCTTCGGGGAATGAACACGGGGCCCCTGTGACCAAAGACCCGCACGCTAACCATTCAGCCATGGAGGCGTAAATAATAATAATAATAATAATAATGGAAGTCGTAAAATTTAAAAAAACGAGATTTCTACGTCCGGAGGTGCATATGGCCCTGAGGTTCACTCAGCCTGCACCAAAAATGAGTACCTGGTTAATTCCTGGCGGCTAACCACTCTACCCCATCAAGTGCCGGGTTGCGGATAGTGCAAGCCTTTACCTTCTACCCTCTCCAAGGGCCTTCATGGCCTGTACGGAGAGGACTTTTTTTTAAATTAATGTTATTATTATTATTATCTAGACATTCTAGATCGTTAAGGCGTCAAGTCTATATGTTGAGTTTATTTGGGTTGCTTTATTTGTATTTAAATTTTTTTGATTATGAATTGTATTTTAGTATAGTTTTTTTAACATTTTCTGTTTGTGAGGGGGCTTTGGGATTATCTGTGTTTGTTTCTATAATTCGAACTCATGGTAATGATTTTTTTCAAACATTTAAAGTTTTACAATGTTAAAGTTTATAAGTTCTGACCCCGTGGTAAGCCGGTTCGAGACCCATTGGTCGAATAAATTTTCACCATCCGAATGGTGGCCGGCGGGATAGAAGAAGTGGTGGTATACAATTTCTAATCACTAGATTGCGTGCCAAAAGTCTGGATTAATTTCCAAATCTCTCCGCAGTGCTCGTATGGAGTGGGGTCATATGACGCTGTTGATGGTGATTCGTCCGTCGGATGGCGACGTCAAGCTTTGAGCAGAACCCTTGGTGCTATTCAACAGGAGTAGGCTATGTGCTGGCACCGGATTTCACCCTCTCCTTCCTACTCTCATATATCACGTAATTCATCTCATTAATTTCTCTGGTGAGATTGGCATCAGGAAGCGCACCCGGTCGTAAAAAATCGCCACGAACTTTCGTTTCACTTCATACCCGAACCGGCAGAGAAATGGAACAAGGCTTGAACATGTACATACATGATAATTAAAAATGAGGCACGTGAACTTGATGTTAAGGCCCTAACACATCGTAACCAGTTAATATCACATTTATAATTAGTTATAAATTAACTTCATGTTTAACGGAAAAAATTAGCGACGTGTGTGGTGTTTCAAAACCACAGAATATAATTTTTAGAGTACATACCTTTTTAATGGTTAGAGCACATGTTTCGACCAATCAGGTTAACCGTTGCCTACGAGAAACATAAGTCCGGGATATACAGCACACAATCGCCGCTAGAGTTCTCTTTAATGAGCTTTCGCCCGCACATTGCAACACGTTCCAGTAGGAACACCTATAAAATTCATTGAAACTAGCAATTTTAGAAGACATCGAACAGATGTGAGATAAAACAATAGCCAAGAGCAGTTGTATGACTTGTTTCCTACAACGTATTTCTTACACTTATCTTAAACGAAATAAGTACTTCACGAAATAAGATGAGAAGTCCATTAGCGAGTTTGTCACTTCTTCCCGATTTCTCTAATTCTGCCTCAGTTTATGCGATAAATTGATCGAGATTGCGCTCATAAATAAGTTTGGGTTTAATCACAATCTTATAAACTATCGGCTATCCAACCTTTTCCTCCACACCTCTGATGTTGTGACATTCGTATCGAAGCCGCTGTTTGAAGAGCGATGTTATGCCCGTTTCGCCGTTAGAAAATCCTATATAATTTTTCAGCTTCTTCTTATGTGGTACAGTTAGGCATTGCAAGGATCTCAAATCTGTGGTCGGTAGGTGCTTTCCTATGCCAGAGGACGCAAACTTTTAGTGTCGTTTCTCCGTATTTCACTTTTTCTTCCCCTAAGATTCAGTTTTTTCTAACAGGAATTAAGCTCCTAAATGATAGTTTGTACCAATATTTTTAAAATCGTTTACTTTTTGGTCAAGTTCAGATACCTTAAATATTTTTTCTGATTTCATTACCGTATTCTACTTCTCAATTTAAAGACTGTTTTCCGTAATCTGGCATTTGAAATCTCATCATCATCAGTATATATTCAGATTTAACATTGATACTCGTAGCCTTTCCTTCACATAAAAACGAGACTTGTAGGTACTTTTTTGTTTGTGGGTGACGTAGATCAGTTATATGCTGAAGGTATGGTATATTCATCATTATCTGAATCAGAAATTTTACTAAACTTTAATGGCCGGGAATCGAACCCGTGACCCTCTGAACCGAAGGCCAGTACGCTGACCATTCAATCAACGAGTCGGACAACGATTATGATGAACCGGCACAGAAGAATACTTAAAATGAAGTGGGTAAATCATACATACATACATACATACATACATTTATTGAACATAACAGGCGACTTCGCCCCTATACATGTTCACATGCAATAATAATAATAATAATAATAATAATAATAATAATAATAATAATAATAATAATAATAATAATAATAGTAATAATAATAATAATAACGATAAAATGAATAATAAATAATAATAATAATAATAAAATGGATAATAATAATAATAATAATAATCATAAGGATAATAATAATAAGAATAATTAGCAGTCATTAGCTGAAGCAGTTCACTCACTCAGTGTTCATCCAGTGTCCTTATTATGCTCTGTACTTGCGTCACATTCTTGTTACTGACCTACACCTGATCAATAATCAAACAACAACACTCAGCATTTCAGCACTTGCATTCCAGCTAACTTTAAAACAAACAGACCATGCAATCCTGTCCTCTTACCCAACTCCACCTAACTAAGTACTCAGTCCCTATATTCCCTAATCCATTAGAATTTTAACATACTATCCCCTTCCCTTATACAGATAACTATTCCACCCCCCTATTCCCCTGCCCACCCTCTAACTCACTCTCCTTCATTTTACTCTCGCAGGCCTTTTTTGTCGCACAAAAATACCTGTTCAATTCACCCCCTTTTTCCCATTGTTTAATAATCCATCTCAGTATTGCGTTCTCATCCCCTCTCCCCAATATTTCCCGATGCTCGGCACTCAATAATCCATGTCTTAACCCCCTCGTTACCTCACAGTCTCTTAGCAAGTGAAACTCATCATTCACATCTCCACAAAGTACACACCTTGTCTTATCCCTCCCCTGTAACCAGCCTGTATTCCTTGGCAAACCTAAAAGCCACCACATCATCAAATGGGTAAATCGTATAGCAAGTAAATGTTTAAGTTGGTCACAGGGGAATTTGAACTGAAGAATATTGAATTATTCGGGTTTTTTTTTTTTTTACGGAAGTCTAGGTTTGTATGAATGGTGTGTGTAAGCCAGGACATGAATGTGATGAAGAGATTAGCGTAGGTATATGACGCAGTAGTTCAGTAGAAATGAAAATTAAGCCTGGTGTAGGGTGGCATGGAAGGCTGCATCCGACAAACCTATTTAACGATAATTCAAACAATACCTTATTCTTATTATTCTATCGCCGCTTTTCCCACACCCTAGTGGGGTAGCGGGCGGACTGTGTCGCACACGTGGAGTTGACCGAATTCTGCGGCTGCTCTTTCTGACGCCGACGACATGTGAGGGACGTATCCATTATGACGTGTTCTTGTAGTGACTGGTAGTGTGATGTGTTGTGTGTATACGATGATGAATATATTGGAACAAATACGAACACCCAGTCCGCAAATAGGTGGAATTAATGAAATGTGGTTAGAATCCCATACCTGGCCGTGAATCGAACACAAGGCCCTAGAATAGAATAGAATATATATTTATCACCTACAGGATGTCCCAATTACAGATGAAGTAATAGAAAATTAAATAAAATATTTAATTAAATAATTAAATAAAATAAAATTATATATATAATCTTCACGTGTTTTCTACAGATTATTGTCCGGCTCCATATCTAAATGGTTAGCGTGCTGGCCTTTGGTCACAGGGGTCCCGGGTTCGATTCCCGGCAGGGTCGGGAATTTTAACCTTAATTGGTTTATTTCGCTGGCTCGGGGCTGGGTGTATGTATCGTCTTCATCATCATTTAATCCTCATCATGACGTGCAGGTCGCCTACGGGAGTCAAATCAAAAGACCTGCATCTGGCGAGCCGAACTTGTCCTCGGACACTCCCGGCACTAAAAGCCATACGCCATTTCATTTTTTTACAGATTATTTACATAATTTACAAAGTTATCACGTTCCACCCTTCAGAAGAACTTTCCGAATTGCAGTGGGTGGGTGGTGAAAGATGTCGAGTGACCCTTCCAGCTGATTTATGGTCCTAAGGGCTTGCAGGAACCAAGAATTTTCATGTGCAACCGTCCTGCATTTGGGCAGGTGGAATGTACATTTCTGCCTTGTTCTTCTGCTTGGAACATGAAGTGGGATCAACCCCAGTATAGCCGGACAGTCCACTTTACTCTTGTGATCAGCACGGCGAATCCCCTCGGCCGTTATTTTTGGCTTCTTAGACCGGGTAGGCTGTGTCCCATTTGCCATCACTTTAAAATTATCAGCAGCCTGTTGGGGTTTTCCAACGGCCATGCAGCAGGGAGATTGCTAATATTAGGCTAGGCTCAGGGATTCTCGCAACCCGTCCCCTCCCTCTTATGTCTATGGAAGTTCCAAGAAGGACTTTCCAGGAATAATTAATGTACAAGGGAAGTGTGTATGTGAGGATCTTCAAAAGGCAGAAGTATTCAGTCAGCAGTATGTAAGGATTACAAGGATAATGTCGAGATAGGGGAGGAGACTAAGGCCAAAGAAGTGTTAAAATTTACATATGATAACAATGACATTTACAATAAGATACAAAAGTTGAAAACTAGAAAAGCGGCTGGAATTGATCAGATTTCTGGAGATATACTAAAGACAATGGGTTGGGATATAGTACCATATCTGAGGTACCTATTTGATTATTGTTTGGTCAGAGGAGCTATACCAGATGAATGGAGAGTTGCTATTGCAGCCCCTGTGTATAAAGGAAAGGGTGATAGACATAAAGCTGAAAATTACAGGCCAGTAAGTTTGACATACGTTGCATGTAAGCTTTGGGAAGGCATTCTTTCCGATTATATTAGACATGTTTGTGAAATTAATAACTGGTTCGATAGAAGGCAGTTCGGTTTTAGGAAAGGTTATTCCACTGAAGCTCAACTTGTAGGATTCCAACTAGATATAGCAGATATCTTGCATTCTGGAGGTCAAATGGACTGTATCGCGATTGTCCTTTTTAAAGCATTTGATAGGGTGGATCGTGGGAGACTACTGGCAAAAATGAGTGCAATTGGACTAGACAAAAGATTGACTGAATGGATTGCTATATTTCTAGAAAATACATCTCAGAGAATTAGAGTAGGTGAAGCTCTATCTGACCCTGTAATAATTAAGAGGGGAATTCCTCAAGGCAGTATTATCGGACCTTTATGTTTTCTTATACAGGGTGGCCCACTTAAACTTTTCACCGCAGATATATCTGGAACAACAAGATATATTGAAAAATGACTTTCACAGGCATGAAGGCAGGGAAGGGGCTAATTAAAGTAAATACTATGAGCCAGTCAAAAACGCAGGAAAATAGTATTTTCAACATCAACTTACGTTGTTTTAAGTGGACACTCTGTATTATTTCGTAAGCAATCGTTAACATGAAAAATCACATAAGTAATGGCGCTTGTTTCATCGCAATAGGTAAATTACATCCCGAGATATTGCAACGTGAAGTTGACGCTTGAGATAAACGAAACGCGCAGCAGTTGCACATCGCGAGATTCCAGCAGGAATCTCACGGTCCTCTTACTCGCGATATGATTGCCGTACTACAATGCGACAGGCGCTATACTTAATGCTATTTGCACTGTAATCAAGAGGGATGAAAATAAGAGAAGGGTTTCCTGCCACAGCAAGACGATATGTAAATAACGGTTTCTCTTGCGTGTTTTATTTACCTACACAGTACATTGCAGTACTCTGTACTGTACTACTTCAGAATGTACATAATTCGTACAGCAAAGTTACTGTTACAAAATTCTCTTATTTTCATCCCTCTTGATAGCAGTGCAAATACCGGGCAAGTTGGCCGTGCGCGTAGAGGAACGCGGCTGTGAGCTTGCATCCGGGAGATAGTAGGTTCGAATCCCACTATCGGCAGCCCTGAAGATGGTTTTGCGTGGTTTCCCATTTTCACACCAGGCAAATGCTGGGGCTGTACCTTAATTAAGGCCACGGGCGCTTCCTTCCAACTCCTTGGCCTTTCCTATCCCATCGTCGCCATAAGACCTATCTGTGTCGGTGCGACGTAAAGCCCCTAGCAAAAAAAAAGTTATGGAGGGCAAGAGAAGTATAGGTATACCAAGATGACGGCGATTAGACTCAGTTCCTAACAGTTTAAAGATAAAATGTATAGAATTAAACGAGGCCACCGAACTAGTTTCATATAGAGGACTGTGACAGCGGTTAGTAAGTTCACAGAGGCTTGCAGACTGAAGGCCGAAGGGCATGACATCTATAATGAAGATGTATGTATAAATTAATATTTCATACGAAAATATTCTGTGTAATATACATAACAGTCTATTCGATACTTACCAGTATCTGCATCCATTAAAACATTAATAATCACAAGAAAGGGGAAGTCGATATGAAACACAGCTTTGGTTCTAGGGGATACCCAAATCACAGTGGTCGCATGGATATGCGCATATTATATAATCCGACATGTTTTATTAATGGAAACAATACCACGTCGTAAAGTGCAAGTTTCACTCATTTTGTTCTGATATTCTAGCCTGAGCATTTGCTCAAAGCCAACAACATATCATTTCCAATAGGAATTAATAGAATATGTGTGAAAGAGGGGATAATAATAATAATAATAATAAACATCGAGCTCGATAGCTGCAGTCGCTTTAGTGCGGCAAGTATCCAGTATTCGGTAGACAGTGGGTTCGAACCCCACTGTCGGCAGCCCTGAAGGTGGTTTTCCGTGGTTTCCCATTTTCACACCAGGCAAATGCTGGGGCTGTACCTTAATTAAGGGGTGACATAAAACATTTAACAAATAATAATAATAATAATAGTTAACGCATCAGTCTCAAACGGTACATGTAAGTAATTTAATGAGTTTCAACACACGATTCATAAAAACCCTGTACGAATTCTTCAGTTGGGAATTCCCTCACAGCAAACTGACCCTTTGTATGTCAAGAGTAGCTGCGTTTCATTTCGTAATTAGTTTACATTGCAGTAAGGTTTTCAGTGTGGACCTGACAAACATTAGAGTGTGATAAGACAACTTGTACCATAGGATAACATCACTCCAGAAGAGGTAAGTTTAGCACTAGAGTATCAGCTAATATGAAGGGTACAGAGAACCCACAGAGTCAAGGAAACCACATTTTCAAGGAGATCATTTTTTAAATTTAAAACGCTTTTATGATTGTAGTTTTGAATATATCACAGTTTTAAACATTTCGTTGGGTGTGTGAACTTGTTGGTGATAAGCTTTTAGTAAAACACATCATTATTGGAAGTTCATACAGTACAAAATAATTTTTTATCCTTCTCTACATTGACTCTGATCGTTCTTTCTCTGTATCACTAGGTATAGAGATTGTAGATCACTCAAAATACTAGCAATAATTTCTGTTATTATGTTAATGATAGCAGTTATAAACTGAGGATTGAACTACATCTATATATATAAAATAAGAGTTTTGCCTGTACATTGCTCAGAATTTGAAAAGAATGGTATTTCTGTATTTGTCATGTCCACAGTAAAAAGAAAATGCATTTTTTTTACTTTTCCGTAATTTCTGTCTGTCTGTGTGTATGTATGTATGTATGCATGTATGTACACGCATCACGAGAAAACGGCTGAAGAGAATTTTATGAAAATTGGAATGTAAAGTCGGGTGATGAACCGCTACAATCTACGCTAAAAATTATTTTAATCACTCTGAGTGAAATGGTATTTTAGGGGAAGGCCTGAAACTTAATTCTCAAATATTTATGTTATTAGTGGTCGTGTATTAATGATAATCGCTAGAAAAAGATGGAAAATAAGTCGCTACAATATAGGCTATACACGCTGAGAGAAATGGTAGTTTAGGGGAAGGCGTAAAATTTAATTGTCAAATATTTATTTTATTAGTGGTCGTATCTTCACGAAAATTGGTACGCAAAGTCGGGGAATAGGTCGCTATAATCTAGGCTATCAATAATGTTATTCGCACTGAGTAAAATGGTAGTCTAGGGGAAGGCCTGAAATGTAATCTATACATAAAATAAGTGTTTTGTCTGTACATTGCTCAGAATTTGAAATGACTGGTATTTCTGTATCTGTCATGTCCACAGGAACAAAGAAATGCATTTTTTTACTTTTCCGCAATGTCTGTCTGTATGTATGTATGTACGTATGATTGTACACGCATCAATAGAAAACGGCTGAAGAGAATTTAATGAAAATCGGTATGTAATGTCGGGTGATGAAGCACTACAAGCTCGGCTATAAATTATTTTAATCACGCTGAGTGAAATGGTAGTTTAGGGGAAGGCCTGAAATGTAATTCTCAAATAAGTTATTTATGTTACTAGTGGTCGTATCGATAAATCTATATATATAAGGTAAGAGTTTTGTCTGTACATTACTCAGAATTAGAAAAGAATGGTATTTCTGTGTCGGTTATGTCCACAGTGACAACGAAATGATGCATGTTTTACTTTTCCGTAATTTCTCTCCGTTTGTATGTATGTGTGTATGTATGTACACGCATCACGATAAAACGGCTGAAGAGAATTTAATGAAAATCGGTATGTAATGACGGGTGATGAACCACTTCAATCTAGGCTACAAATTATTTTATTCACGCTGAGTGAAATGGTAGTTTAGGAGAAGGTCTGAAATGTAATTCTCAAATAAGTTATTTATGTTATTAGTGGTCGTATCGATAAATACTACATAACTAACCTAACTTTATTTATGTCGTATGTTAGTAGTAGTAGTAGTAGTAGTAATGTAAGAAGTTATTCAATTTCCGATCACTTATGTCTTATACATTGTTACTGTTCCGCATATAATCGGAGATATTCATGAATTTGGATGTTTGTTACTAAGTCCATATCAGCGCCGAGTCACGAGAAAATGGGTGAACAGAATTTAGTGAAAATCGGTGTGTAAAGTCTGAGAATAAGGAACTACAGTCTACGATATAAATAATTTTGTAAGACACCCTAATATCACAGAGTCGAAAGAAAACTAATGTGAAGGCCTGCAATATAGAAAGCTCATAAACTTTATCAACAATAACACTACATTGACCATTGCTTGTTGTGATGTGCTTTTTGTCTTCTCCTTCCTCTCATCCCCGATAGATAGGATTACTGCAGCGTGCCGAGGTTTTTTTTAAATTTGCTTGATGTCGCACCGACACAGGTAGGACTTATGGCGACGATGGGATAGGAAATGAAATAGTGGTGTGAAGGAAGCGGTTTTGGCTTTAAGGTACAGCCTTGTGTGACTGGTGTGAAAATGGGAAACCACGGAGAACCATCGTCAGGGATGCCGACATTGGTGCTCGAACGCACCATCTCCCGAATACCATCTTCAGGGTTGCCGGCAGTGGGGTTCGAATCCGCTATATCCCGGATGCAATCTCACAACTGCGCGCCCCTAACCACTCGGCCAACTCGCTTGGTCGTACCGACTGTAACAGCCTTCCTGTATATTGGTGGGAAGTAGCTGGGGTGTAAGATAACATTCTTCTTTAGCATGCGATTCCTCTGGTTCATACATTTTCTGATATATCTGGTACGTAACACACTGGTTCATAATAGTATTCGAGCTATACAATCCGTACTCTGAGCCACTGATTGGAATGAGTAGTGTGCATATTTAACGGAATAATGACAGAGGAGTGTTCACGGCAGTCTGCGACCTGGTTATTCCAGCTCTGGAACTTTGGACTCATAGAACGGCACCGTAGTACTGTTCGTTGAATGTGAGAAAGTGTGCGGTTTTTCATTTGATCGAGTATTTTATATCATAACATTGCTTTCAATCGCTACATTCCTACTGACGTTTTTTGTAATGACCTATGTTGAATTCAGTTAGGAAAACCACCAAGTCAGTCTTTCTGAGAATCCCGTAGCGAAGCACGGGTACATCAGCTATGATATTATAATTTGAATGTTAAATTTTCCTTTAATGTCCATGTGTTCTTTCTATCTTACTACTGTTTTAGAAGAGACGTCTTGATTTTTGTGTCTGAAATGGAAAAAAAAATTAATATTACTTTTTAGTCTGAGAAGTTCCGAGTGATGAAGAAGCGAAGAGTGACGTAAAATTTCATACCTCTAGTAATCGCTGTCCCTCTCCTCTGGGTGGTTCTTCTCAGTTCCGACATGTGTCGAAAAAATGGTGTGCTTTGTATATGCAGAATTTATTCAAGGATTTAATGTCTCTGTATTTTGCTGCATTCAAAGGAATACGTTCTTTATATAACATTTCGGGTTCTATGTGCCGAACGTGATCAGGGTGTTGGTTTGACCCTGGCAATAGAAATTGCGTCCCGCCAGTCTCCTGGAGTTTTCTGGGGCGGGGGGAGGGTGTAATTTACTTACTGGGGAATTATATGAGTCCTCCCCCGCCGGGTACTGCTGAAGTGAACAAAGACTAGTAGTTAAGCCCTATGTTTCGTACCCTGATTTCATGTCACCAGAAACATTTGCACGACCTGAGGAACCATAACTGATTTAATGAGCCATTCGCGGTTTCACCTTAATTTGGCTTGCGCTGAGACATGCATGGCTTAATCTTTGAGACAAGCATATGACTACTGGCAGGATCAACCAGGGAGCTGGCTGGCTCGAGAGTCGAAACTGACGTCGTGGCCATAGACTTGCTTTGCTTCTTTCCCTCGCCCTGGTCTATCCTTTCCAATCTTCCCGTCCATATTTCATTAATGTTCCTTCTTTATATTCATGTAATATTAATTTAATTTGAATTTATTATAATTTGTGGTAATTATTGTACATTATGCCCCACAAACACCTAAGTTGTAAGTTATTCATTATCTAAGGAGTAAGTTCATACGAATTCGCATAAAATATCAGGGTCATTTGCCGGGGCTGACTAGCTCAGCTGTATAGTAGAGCGCTGGCCTTCTCAGTTCAATTGGTGGCTTCGGTACCGGCTCAGACCGGTGGTATTTGAAGGTGCTCAAAAACATCAGCCTCGTTCCAGTAGATTTTACGGCACGTAAAAGAACTCCTGCGGGAAAGTTTGACAGTGCTTGAAGTGAAACCACTCTCGTAACTATCTGATTGTTTGAATGTTCGTATGTGGTCTTCAGAACAAGTGTCCGGCTCGATTGTTAAATAGTTTGCGTGTTGGCCAGTCCAATGGATCCCGAGTTCAATTCCCGGTCCGGTCGGGGATTTCAACGATTGGCTTCGTGGTCCTGTAGGCCGGGAGTTTGTTCCGTCTAAAGGCTGAAGATGCCCTCTGGAAAGGGCAAAACATGTAGCTACCATATAGGGCCTAAATCTATAGCTGTATGTAGATGTGACCAAATAATAGTGGATGGTATTGAATAGGTGGATCAAAAAATACCATTGTTATTTTCGTGTATAATTGGTATGTTGTGAGCTGTCAGTAGAGAGATGTCATGAAATGACATTAGTAGACAAATACTTTTGAGTGGTGTCTTTATGAGTAGGAAAGATCACAATATGAAGACAAAGTTGGAATTCAGGAGGACAAATTGGTGCAAATATTCATTTATAGGAAAGGGAGTTAAGGATTGGAATAACCTAGCAAGGGAGATGTTCAATAAATTCCCATTTTCTTTGAAATAATTTAAGAAAAGATACTGGTGAGGATCATGGAAAAAACTAGAAAACCCTAACATTCATAATAGATTTCCTGAATTCAATGACATTATAATGGACCTGGTGACCCAATCTGCCCAAGTGTATTGGTGAATAGCCTTTTGTTTGCTGAATGTATTTATAATTGCTTATCCCATTTTAGCAAAGAATGCAGCAAATGTTTCTCATACCTATTCGCTTTTCCCTATAAGCCTCCTGTTGAAACTGAGCATGATGTCACTCAAAGATTCATAAAACTTGTCATCTTCATTCGCACGATCGCACAGCGAATATAGGGAGAAAGTTGGTCTCCTAATTCCTCTTACTGCTAGATCTACCCACATCATCAATTAATTTATGTGCAGAACAGAAACTATGTTGCACGTAATAGTGTTTCTGATGATAAGTCCTAACTACACCCTGCCCGTCCCTTTCTAACAACTGTTAAGAACACTTTATAACCTTGTATCTCTTCCTCGTTACCTCTCTTACTAGAATATCATTAACTCCTAACAAATATACACATATCCTCTTTGCTGACTAGGCAAGTTCTACTTGCTTAAGCCCCACTAATTTTGATAGGTATCCATCGAATCATATTTCATTTGCCAGGTTATTCCCAAGTGGGACTGCTTTACACCCATAGTTCCAAGGCTTGCTTAAAATGTTCTGAGCCTGCTCAGTAACAATTCTGTTAACCAGGACGCTACCCTATTTACACATAGTCCAGAGACGGCCACACCTTTTCCATAGCAACTTGCATCCCGACCCTCAGAGCCACCTAATAGGTCACTCGACCGTTGATCGTGATTCATGAACTAGGAGGTGACTATAATTACCCACACCATGAAATCCTCTTATAAGGTGTAGGCTTAAGTTAGGAAGCTCCCCCAACTGCTGGGAACCCAAAGAAAAAGAAGTGGCAGTCATGATGTGAGAAAGGATTAAAAGTTTGTTTCTAAAAATGAAAAACATGTCATATTAATTCTCAACAAGGTGGAGAGCGCATTTTTAGTGTGATTGGCACCATTCCATAATGACAAATTGGACATTTGGTTATGCCTAGCTGAAGCTCAGTTTAAGACTGCTGGAATCATCACTAAGTCATCGAGATTTAATCACATTCTCGCCCAATTAGAACCAAGATTCATCAAGCACATTTGGGACTTGATGACATGAAAAATTGTAAACAAATACACATACTGGTTTACTATCTGCCACAGCTATTGCCATGGTTCCATGGCACGTTTCCCAGAAATTGTTTCCAATTGATCCTCTATTATTTTCATCTAGTTGACTATAAAGTTCACCCTACTCCTGGACAACCAGGCCATGATCCATGCTTCAAAATTCAAATCTTGATAGACTCTGCTAATAATGTATTTAGATTACATTATATTCCCCATCAGCAACTCAGTGTCGATGAGAGTTTAGTAGGCACAAAAATCACATCCAGCTTGTGCAGTATTTAACAAATAAAAACCACCATAAAATTTTGGATGGTATGCGATTCAGTTACTAATACATCGGCCTGTGAAAAAAAATTCTCACCGGCAATTGGTTGAAGAGGTGATTTACCCTAATTTAGGTGTGCTGATTTCAAATATGTAAACCGTTCTGGCTATCATGTTCAGTTTTTATGCTATTTGAAATTGAAATTTGACATATTGTAATTTTGATACAAAACACCACAAGAGATAATATATGCAGTTTTAATGGGACATGATCAAATTGCAACGAGTACACAAAAAGTAACATGTTCGTTGCTAGAATGTATGAATCTAACTACAAGAACACTATTGGTTGCTGCACTTTGATGTGAATGAATGCTGTGTTGATTTGCGTATGTGTTCCTCAGTAGTGTTATCTTGCACTAGACACCAACAGTAATCTGACATCATGGAAACGTCCCATCGCCCCTGATACTTTTGTTCCATTTTTTTAGATCCTCATGAAACCGCTTGCCATGTTCCTCACTGAATGCTCCTAAATTTGCAAGAAAATAATCCAGATGACTGTGCAGGAAATGTAATTTTAGGCTCTTGCGCCAGCCCGATTTCAGGAAATTGTACAGAATATTTTGCACAATCTGTTGATAGATGACATCTTTAACATTACCCAGGAATTTGCTACAAACATCCTTGAATGATTCCCATGCCTGAGGCTGTGTTTCGTTCATCGTCATACTGGATGTCGGATCCTTCATAAGCTTCCAAAATTAACGGCCATGAAAAACACCTTCCTCAGTTTTGGCATCTGAGAGTCCTGGAAATTTCTGACAGAGGTACTGAAAGTAGGGGCTGCCTCTATCCAAACTCTACATGTATTGATTCATAATTCCCAATTTAATATGTAAAGGGGGCAATAACACACCTTAAGAATCAATTAATGGACAATTTTGTTACCAACCTAACGTTTAGAAGCCTCTCTGCTTTACAATTTTGGACCTAGAAATATGCCATTGAAATCTGTGTCTCTTATATTAATTTATTACTTGTTTTCTCCTATTATTTTCTTATGTGGCTGGATGTCACATTTGTAATTTAAAATATCTTCATCGCCTTGAAAGCTGGTTCTTATTTTTAAAAGCCTTCAGGTCATATTTTGGCTGCTCAACAATTCAGCACTGGTCAGTCTCTGCTTCGTACTGCTCTCTGCTGTGGCCGGTGTGACCTTGGCGCTGTCTCTCTCTGGCCAGTCAGACCATAGGTGCATAACTGCACCACCTACTTCTTCATGATAGCTGTCAGCAGCCATGATCCGCTTCTCTACCACAATGTGGCTAAGTCATGTGTCAATTCAATGCTCTATTCTGGCTTCAGGCCTAAGTATGGATACCGGATAAACCCTCGAGTATTAGGATGTTCTTCATCTTCATTTACAGACATACTAACACTCCTGATTTAAGTGAGAGACTCCCGATTTCTCATCGTTCTTCCCGATCTCGCAATTGCCAGGACCGATCCCCCGATTTTCAGAGCAGTTTCAGTAGTTTACAAATTATTTTAAACTCCTGCACGTTTCCTTGTTGTATCGATTCATGGCTCACTATGACTGGTTGATAGTAGTTCTAATGACACTGTCCTGTGATGGTTTCATTGTATTGCTTTTTAGGATGGCTTCTGCATCCTGAATGTGTATCCGATGTTAATTTTTCCCCATCACATCACATTTTCTCAAAAATCCTATATTACGTTTATTTCATCACATGCACTAATGCACTTCTTACGTTGTTAATAAGAGTGTTACTTTCATTTAGATTTCCATACTCTTTTAATAATTTATTTTATTAATTTGACATCCTCCAGCCATCTCATAGTCCCGTATTATCACGCTCAGAGTGTAGAGCCGGCAACGCGCTGTTTTGGCTGAGTAGCATCATTGTCTCGTTGTGCTTTGTCCGCGACAGTCTGAGTTGTGTTTTGCTTCCTAGTGAAAAGAGATTTTTGTGTTCATAAGCGTTCTATATGTGAGTTATGTGTGTTAATTTTTTTATTGAACTTACATCTAACAACATGCCACAACGTGGCTGCAAGAACAATCCAGATACATTCTGCTATGTATGTAGAAGTGTCGTGCCGATGAGACAGGGGCACAATATAACCGAGTTCGAGAGAAAGACCTACTTTGGCTTGAAATTTGGAGACCAAGACAATCCATGGGCACCACATAAGGCTTATAGAACATGTATAGAGCAGTTACGTCAATGGGTGAACGGTAAACAAACTGCGTTCCCATTCAGTGTTCCAATGGTGTGGCAACAACCCCCAGACCACAGTAGTGAGACGTGCCTATCTCGGTTACTTACTTGAAAACATACTAATCTGAATTTAACTTGAAAAATATGAATATCTGCATTTAAAATGGAAATTATGAAAATTAACATTCATTAAATAAAATACACAGTCATCGAACTCTGGACTCACACTTACTTCTTACCTGCTTACTTACACATACGTTATTTAAAGGGCGCCAGCTACCACTCAGTGCAGCAATAATAGAATGAGAATCTTGACTATCTCTAGGGTGTGGGGTAATAAGCTTACTTTTGACAACATACCATATAAGTACTGGGAAAAGGAGATTGGCGTTTGGTTTCCCCATTAATTTTGAGGTTAAGATATTTTACTGTCATTGAAATAAAACTATGAATTTGTTTGATAGAACAAAATATATTCCTTAAATAATATATTAAAAAAGTGAGTCTTGTTGCGATAAAACAGATGAGAATATGAAATTATGACATTGCAACTGAAGGAAACTAGGTATGAATTTGCTTGACCAGACATTTAACAATTTATACAAAATATATCCCTCACTGTTTCACTTGACTGTACCTTCAACACTTTGAGTGTAATTACGACGTATTCCTTAAATCTGGTGTTTACTGTGGATGTGTCACGCCTATTTTGGTGATGTATCCATGTGACTGCTTCTTCTCCATATCATATGACTTCTTTGTAAGTCTGGATGGTATTACTTCATTGCAAGTGGTATCCTTCGATGACTCCATGGTAAGCCTTTGCGTCCGTATCTACAACTAGGTGACTGACCAACTTTGGCCTCACTCTCTCAATGACCAAAGACTAATTTTTCACTAAGTCTTCTCCATCTCGTTCCCTTAATGACCAACTGTGGCCTCTGCTTCCAGTAGAATTATGACTGTCCACTTATCCATTTGACTTCTTCACTGTTCAGCTTCCGTTTAACTAAAGAATGACGCTACAATATGCAGCCACCTTTTATAGACGCATGGCACACCTACGTAATCTCCAGAAATAACAATGACCTACTCCCTCAACGTGACAAGTATTACATGTAATGGTGAAATCCCCTCGGCTCCCTAAGGAAATCAAAGGAACAGAGCTCGGTGCTAAGTGAGCACGATGACGTAGCCATGACGTGGCGATGACTTGACAGAAATGTCAGCAGTATTGCACAATATAGCAATGCCACATCCAACATCTGACATACATAACAATTCTCACTGTATATATCTTGAGTGTTATTCTACACATATGTATAAATGCATACATGTAAGTACAATCCTGCAAGCAACAAGCATTGCAAAATTGAATTTAATAAGAATGATAATTACAATAATAGTAATAATATAACAGATAAAATAATAATGATACTGACATAATAATAATAATCATAATAATAATAATAAAATAAAAATTCAGATATTCATTCATTCATTCATTCATTCATTCATTCATTTATTTCAATTAATTCCAACGAGCCTGCAGGCTCATACATAGGAATAGTACAGGACATTACATACTGGCGGGCACTTACACAACAAAATATAGTTTGTGTATATAAGATAATTAGTAAATGGTTGAACATATAAACACATACAATATATAAAATATGTACATCATCAATATGAGGATTCATCATCATCATCATCATTTCCCTTTATCCAGCTGTAGCCGGGTAGGGGCAAATATGGTTCCTCTCCACTTTGTTCGGTCTTTCCACCACTCCTCCTCCAACACTGTGTCCCAGTCCAGGTTTCTTTCTATAATGCTGCATTGGATGGTATCCTTCCATCTCAATCGTGGTCGTCCACGGCCTCTCCTTCCTTGGACTTGCATTTCCATCACCTTTTTTGGCATTCTTTCGTCGCTCATTCGCTTTATGTGCCCAAACCATCTTAGTCGGCTCTTCTCTATTCTATCATTCATTTTTTCCACTCCAATTTCTTCCCGGATTTTCTCATTCCTTATTTTGTCTTGTCTACTCTTCTGTATCATACTCCTCAAGAATTTCATTTCGGCTGCCTGTATTCGACTCTCATCCTTCTTTGTCATTGTCCAAGTTTCTGCTCCGTAAGTTGTTATGGGTACGTAATACATCTTGTACATAGTATCCTTTGCTTCCATTGGCACATCTTTGTCCCATAACATATTTCTTACACTATGATAGAAACAACTTCCAGCTTGAATCCTTTTACTAATCTCAGCATCCAGTCGAGCATTCTCCATTAATTCACTCCCCAGGTATTTAAAAGTTTCCACTACTTCCAGGGGCTTGTCTGCAAGTCTAATCTGACCTTTCCCTTCTTTCTCCCCTCTCGTCATAACAAGGGTTTTACTCTTTTCTACACTTATTTTCAATCCACATTCTTCAATCTTCCCATTCACCACATTCAACTGTTCTTGAACCTTCCTGTCGTCTTCTCCCCAAATCACAATATCATCTGCAAATAACATCGTGTTCATTTCTCTTCCTCCATATGCTGCTTTTGCTGTTCTCATGATGTCATCCATTACTATTGTAAACAGGATTGGTGATAGAACACTTCCCTGTCTCAGCCCACTAGTTATTTTGAACCAACTTGTCCTGCCAACTTGTGTTTGCACGCAACTACAACATTCCTTATACAATGCCATGATCATTTTTATTAATCCCTGTCCAATTCCTTTTTGCACCAGACTGTCCCAAACTTTCGTCGTAGGGACACTGTCATAAGCCTTTTCAATATCAATGAATGTCATCACCATATCATTCCCGTACTCCCAATGCTTTTCCATTAGTTGTCTCATAATGAAAATGGGCTCTGTTGTTGATCTTCCACTTCTGAAACCAAACTGATTTTCCTGTATCTGCTTCTCAACCCTCAACCTTATTCTACTTTCCAGTATTCTTTCCATTATCTTAGCAACATGGGATATTAGAGTAATTCCCCTGTAGTTCTTCAAAACTTTCTTATCACCTTTCTTGAAAATTGGGATGATTATTCCTTTTTGCCAATCCTCAGGGACCTCCTTATTCTCCCAGACATTCCTGAGAACCCGATATGTCCACTGCAGGCCTACAGCTCCAGCTGCCTTTATCATCTCCACTGAAATTTCATCTATTCCAGCAGTTTTTCCATTCTTCATCTTTCTTACTGCCATTTCAATTTCATTCATTGTAATTTCTTTATCCATTTCTTCGTCAACTAATTGTCTTTCCTGGTCGTCCATTGAATGACTGTCATCCGTTCTTATGTTCAGCAGCTTCTGAAAATACTCTCTCCATCTATTTCTTATTTCTTCTGGCTTTGTTAAAATTATGCCACCTTCATCCTTCACAAATCTGGTGTTTACTTGATCTCTCTTTTTGTTTCTTAAGATACCATACAGTAATTTCTTGCTGCCCTGCGTATCATCTCTCAGTTTCTGTGTGAATAAGGCCCAGCTTTTCCTCTTTTCTTCCTCCACTACTTTCTTGGCCAAATTCTTTGCCTCCACATATTTTCTTCTACTTTCTTCAGTCTTAGATGTTTTCCATGCCTTCCATGCCATTTTCTTTTCCTTCACTTTAATCTTTACCCTATCATTCCACCAGTGTGTTTCTTTGTCTTTCACATTTCCTGATGTTCTACCACACACCTTTTCTGCACATCCAACTAGTGCTTCCTTAAATCTTTTCCATTCCTCTTCAACATTCCCCACCTCTGTCCTGGGTACCAAGGGTATTATTTCCCTTTGAAATTCTTCTTGTACGCTTTTCTCCTTCAACTTCCATACTTTAATTCTTCTCTCTCTTCTTAATTGGGGTTTTTCAACCTTTCCAACTTTCAATTTTCCTATCACAACTCTATGATCTCCACCAAAGGCTTCTTCAGGCATGGCTGTTACATCTACAAGGTTCTTCCGGTGTTCTTTCTCTACGATTATATAATCAATCATGGTCTTTGTTCGTCTGTCTCCCCAGCCATACCTTGTAATCTTCTGACTGTTCTTCTTCCTAAACCAGGTGTTTCCAACAATCATTTGATTCCTCATGCAAAAATCCACCAACAACTCGCCTTCTGGATTTACATTTCCATATCCAAAGGGCCCTATAACATCTTCCTTTCCTTGTCTTTCCATTCCAACTTGTGCATTTAGATCTCCCATCAATAGTACTTCCTTATCTTCTATCTGTCTCTCCACTTCCTCTAAGAAGTCCTCTAGATGTTCATCTATGCAACCCGTTTGTGGGGCATACAACTGAAATAGATCTTTCACGCCATTTTCAAACTGGAGTCTCATCATCATCATCCTATCGCTGACGTACTTTGTATATTCCAGATATTCTTGGATTTCTCTTCTAAGTATGATGGCCACTCCATTTTTTGCTTCAGGTCCTCCGCTGTAATACAGCCTGTATCCTTCTCTCAGAGGGATCTCCCCTGTACCTCTCTTCTTGGTCTCGCACAGTCCAAGTATGGCTATATCTTTTTCTATCGTGAAGTCCACCAGTTCTTCTGTCTTTCCCGTCAGTGTCAGTACATTAACTGTCGCAATTTTGATGTAGTTTGGTGCTGGTTGCCCATTTTTCACAGTTCCCCCAGCACCTGAAGAGCTGCGCGTCGCTTTTAGCAGGGGACGCCCTAACCTTTTCCGAGGCACCATATCTGCTTTGTCCATATAGGTAATAATAATAATAATAACTTAAATGTTTCCACCTTTTCAATACAATATATTCACAAAATTACAAAATATTGTATATATTGTATTGAAAAGGTGGAAACATTTAAGTTATTATTATTATTATTATTACTTATATATTGTTCAATACGGACCAAAAACATGAAATTCATAACCATCAATTGTCCATATAGGCTATTGTTACGATGGGCTCGCCACACCCAAAGGCATTTTATACCTACTGCCAGGTTCAAAATTAGGCCGCCCCTAACATGGAGACAGACGCCTTTCGTAGCCGCTCCTCTGGAGTACAGACGCTACGGGTATGCCCCTTCCGCCATCTCCGCCGTACCGAAGTCCACCTTCTCCGCCGTAGATGCCGTTGAGGTCTTCACTCGTAACCCTGAGCTGGGACCCATACCAGATGTTACACACCGGGTCAGTGTGCTCTGGGACTCACATAGGCAGGGGCGCCACTCCCTGGGTATGGCTGCCTCCGAAGAGGGTCCCTACCTGCTACCTGAGGATTACAGAGATTTATTTCTGACTGTATTTACATTTACGTAACATGAAAGTTGCAAAGGTACAAGAATGGATTATGGAGTATTTTCATTTACATAAGAGTTGCTGAAGTACAAGAATAGATTTCAGATTATTTACAATTACATAGCACAAAAGTTGCAGACGTACAGGAATTGATTACAGAGTATTTACAGTATATATACATAACACAGAGTTGCAGAGGTACAAGAACAGATTACAGAGTATTTACATTTACATAACATAAAAGTGTTGCTGAAGTACAAGAATAGATTTCAGATTATTTAAAATTACATAGCACAAAGTTGCAGACGTACAGGAATTGATTACAGAGTATTTACAGTATATATACATATCATCGTGTAATGGGATTTGAACCGTTACAGTACTCACTGCTACTTCTGTTCTGTGAATATGAAGCGATTTAACAGGAACAACAAAGGTAATGTGTATCCAAGCGATATTCGATCTGCAATTTTACCCATTCCTCATGGCCCTGATACACCAGTACCACAGCTTCCAGAACATTTACAGGATTGTCCTTCTGAATCTGATGCAGAAATGGTGGGCAGTAACACTGACTGTAATTCGCAATTCGCCGCTAAATTTCCTAATTTTTTACTTTTGAAAGTTGGTGTGTCTGCATTTATCACTTTGTGTTTTCTTTGGGGATTTAAGTATACCTCATCCGAGGTACATCTTTGTGAGTATGTAACTCCATGTTACAACATCATGGCAAAATCATCTGAAATGTAAGTCTCCAACACTATTTCCCTCATTCAAGAATAACTTCAACAATGGTGCTTTTGGCCTACAAAGAAACTTCTAGGACTATTCAGTTTATATTAGTGCTTGGTATGACACTTCAGAAATTCGAGTGTCCCTTTCAACTTTATACAAAACAACATTTTTCCTCCTCGATTTTCAGTTAGCTAAACAGGTTTATTGGATCAGTTTACTCCCATGATTTTATTATTATTATTAGATAATGTATTTTAGGCGGAGTGATGTTATCGTGCTATGGTGACCTTAAAAGATTATGTTAATTGGGTGGTTTGACGATCACATGGGTTTCTACAAGGCTTCCTTAGTTTGGGATTGATGCCTTTCTTTAAAGTTCATTTTGGGGTTAACTTTAATTTTTAATTACGCACATGCATACTACTAATAATAATAATAAATGAAATGAACTCATAATAATAATAATATTAATAATAATAATAATAATAAAAAAATAAGGAAAATAAAGAAAATCACACAGTAGCAGCGATTTCACACTTAAACTTGGAAACATGTCGAATTACTTATCACTTACAGGCCTAATAATAAACAACTAAGGAAGGGGATTGTGGAACGTGCTGGAGGCCCTATTGAGGTCTATGGAAAGGTATGAAATTATGGGGAAGAAATGGTTCACGAGAATTACCCTCAAACTCTTAATTATTAACATTAACAAAATACAACTTCAAAAGAAACAAATAAAAGAATTGCAGATATGCTAATACTTAATATATTTGACAAATTTGATACAATTATGAATCACAAATCAAGGACACAAATAAATGGCACAGTAGTTGAAAATTAATTTTTAAAATAAATGCAAGAAACTTCTATGAAGGATCCACAGAGTGAATGGAGGCATCCCTGAAAGAATCAAAATTAATACAATACGTTATTGCAAAGATAAGATTACATTTACCTGGAATAATAAAACATTGAGCCAGGAAACGTTTGCCTCTGAAGACAACATGTAACGGGTTAACCTAACAGCAAAGTTCTACAGAAACTCTATTATGGTGATTCTGGTAATCTAGAGGAAACTCCGGCGCACAAAATAAACTCTTACTTTATTATGGAAGTTACTTTAAATGGAAAAGGTCCGAAATACAAAATGCATTTAAATTAATATAAGACAATTACATAGCACCTACCGTGGGAACTGGAGACCCGACAGAGTTAGTCCCCGAGCACACCTGCTCGCGAGGACGGTCAGATGGAAAGATGCGGCTGCGTTGCATCATTCACTCAAAGCCAGCAGAAGGCCTGAAATGGACAAATCACAATTAACCAATTCCTCTAGATTTCCATTTTTCGCCAATTGGAAAGTTCGTTATGCTGGCCAATCCAATTGCATTACCATATACGGTCATTTCCTAACTTGCTGAGGCAAGAGGAATTGCATCACCTAAACTGTCCACGTGCAGTACCTACAGTTCCAAAAGTTATGTACCGCACGTGTTTAAAGCACAATATTACAATTTTTGACGTACAGAATAAAAAATGATACCACCTTCTTTCCACAATAAAAATTTACTGCCAGTAAATTCTTCAAGTTACATTAAAATGTCCATAATGTCTTTTCTTCACACATCCTGGCATTAATTTAAATGATCAACTACATGAAATTTAAATACAAAAAATCACTTCAAAAATAATTGTCGCATCTTGCAATATTCATTTACAGTTCCATACAATATCTTAATCTGTCCGAATATAAAATGGTAAAACAACATATTAAGAAATACTATAATCAGTAATTTTAAATAGTTTACATTTCCAAACTCAATAATATAATTTCACAAAACACAATGCTTATTTCCAGTTCTGCGTCCCACAACCGTCAATGAATCGTGAATGCTATGTCAAATCAGTGAAAGAATGACCAGGTAATGAACACTTAGCCTATACCAATAATCAGTTTTGTGCAAAATAGTACATTAGGTCCAGATTATATTTAAACACCACCACACATTGTACATTCTAGCAGAGAATCAACTTGCAAAAGAATAACATGTAGCGTCTTCCACAGAATGAACATAGAGACTGAACTTGTAATAACCACATAAAGAACTCGTAATGCTTACAGAATCAGATAATGCTTTACCTACTCTAGTTCCCAAAGTTCCATTTACTAAAATTCAATCACTTCTGTCTGGGCCAGTAGCCCTGATATTCTTCGGTGGTCTCCCACGATCTACCCTGTGAAGAGTCATAGAGAGCTCCATTACAATACAGTCCATTTGACATGCTATACCTTGCTGGAATCTTAATCTGTCCGAATATAAAATGGTAAAACAACAGGTATGTAAATATTTGTTACAATTAATATTTTTGACAGACTGAAATGCTTTAAAGTTATGTTAACTGAGTTGATACTGGGAAGTATGGCTTCCTTCTTAACATAAAAATTAATTTGAACCCAGTTATGTACTTTAACTGTTCCTTTTCAATTTCTGCATACTGGCCAGATTTTGCTCCTCAAAATGATGTTGCTCTCTTCTTGGCATACTGCAACTGCTCTTTTTATTGTGATACTTGAGATGGTTGTAAACAAAACTGAGGTGCTGCTATGAGAAGGTGATCACTGTTAATTTAAACTGAGTGTTGTAACTTCCGTTTTCCTTACAAAGTGATAATATAAAAGGCTCAGCAGTAGTTTTATTCGCACTTAGCTCTTCAAGAAACAGAGGCAGCCATTGCTTGCTTATCTGCTGCCTGAACTCTATACCATGAACTGCAATGTCATCAGGTGCAGGTTTGTGTCACTAGGCAACTTCAATTATTTTATACTGAAAATTTTGTTTTGACATCACATTGCAAAGCAGATGTTTCAAGTTCTCCTTGTTCCAGCAGGAGCTGGATAAGATGAAATGATGATGATGAAAGTATTACAAAATGAAAGGTAGAAAAGCTGGAATGGATTTACACAAAAGTTGGAACAAGATGTGCATAGCAGTAAAAAGATGCTTTTTGGATTTATAAGAAAGATGAGCTAAAGAAAGTCTACACAAAGCAGGTGAATCAGGAAGGAGAGATATACAACCAGAGGAGATAAGGAAAAGATCACTCTTGAATGTGAGAAGGGGTGTAGACGAGATGAGGTAGAATGTGAGAGCGAATTCGAACTGGAAGAGGCAGAAACTGATGTCAAAGGAATGTAAGTGCAAAAAGCAGTGAGAATGGATAAGATGTGTGCGGAAATGATAAAAGCAGCAGGACCTGTTGGTGTACCAGCATGTTATAGGCTATTTAAATGTATTTGGAAAGAAAAATTGGTGCCAGATGACTTAAGTAAGTGTTACAAGAACATATGATCTGACCGTCATATGGCAGCTCCGGTCTAGGGAGCCAAGAACATCAGAGATGATTCGTTGTGCTGACCACACGACACTTCATAATCTGCAGGCCTTCAAGCTGATCAGCGGTCACTTGGTAGGCCATATCCCTTTGGGGTTGTTGTGCCATGGTTTGTTTTTACAAGAACATGTGTAGTAATTATTGAGGAATCACACTTTTATCTCCAGTAGCAAAAATATTTGAAAGGGTACAAGAAAAGAGAATGAGAAGAAAGGTTGAAAGCCAATTACAAGAAGAGAAAGATGGCTACTGAAATGGAAGATAAACACCAAACCCCATCTACAGTATGTGGCAGTTAATGGAAAAACCTTGGGAATACGGAAATGATATGGTGATGATATTCCTTGATTCAGAAAAGCATTACAAGTGTACCTAGAGAAAAATTATGGAAAGTAATGCAACAGAAAGGATTTGGAAAACAAATTATTGAATATGGTGACAGGGAGCTGAAGGTAGTGCTGTTTACAGATGATTGTGGGGAGCAACTAGACATGTAGAGTGAGTTTATTGAAAATTATGGAATGAAAATCAGCATGGAAAAGACTAAGAAAATGGTGATGACTAGAGGAGAAAGGGAAGTTAAAGGAATTATAAAAATAAGGAGATAAAACCTTGAAATTGTGGAGTGGAAAGCAAACTGGTGCAGGATGCAGGGCTGGACGTGCAGATCATTAAAAGGATTCAACATGGAAATGCGTTCTACCGGAGTGAGAAACCTGGTGTCGAGGAAGGAAGTATATAAGACGTGTAACTGCCAATACCGACATATGCAGCAGAGACCTGGATACCAACAAAAAAGTCAAAACAAAATCTAGGCTACTGAAATTAAACTTTCAAGAAGAATATTAGGAAAGACGAAAGGCAGCGTAAGAAATGAGGACATCAGGAATGAAATTGGAGTGGTAAAGGTTTATGACAGAATAGAGAAAAATAAATTTGGATATTTTGGAAGGATACCGAAGCATGAAAGAGTCACAGATAGAAGGAAGGAGAGCAAGAGGGAGATCCAGACTAAGGCGGTTGTAAAGGTACTAGAATAGTATAACTAGAAAATTCCTGTATTGGAACACAGTTAACCCTCAACCACAGATGTGCATAATGCTAGCTGTCAACACAGACGTGCAGTCTTGGATACCGCTATTGTATTTAGTATCATCGGCACAAGAATAAAACAATAACTATAGTGATGTTCTTTTGCACTCCACTTAATTTAAGGAGCGGAGTAGCAATATATGGAATATTTTATTTTGTAAAATCGAAAATACTCAGTGCCATAGCAACTACTGTTTGGAAATGCACAAGTACATAGACCAGCCTGTTCCAACTCTGCTTGACTGAGTGCGAGTCCTGGCGCATGCTCAGGGCCTGTCTGGAGGGTGAGCATGATAGTTAATATGTCAAGTCCTTCCAATTCCTGGAAATGAAAGGACAGGCATATCTTGTCTGATCCAAAATGGATATCAAGACTTGGTGTATCTTGTAGATATAACAATGCACCTAAACTACCTGTCACTAATAATCGTAGATCATGATAAACTCAGTGTTCAGAGAAAAGCTCAGTGTGAGTGGCAAATTTAAAATGGAGATTTAACTTTTGCAATGCTCTTTCCTCCTGAGACCTCCTTGGACTGAATGAGTTGGCAATAAGGTTAGGGCTGCGCAGCTGTGAGCTTGCATCCGGGAGATAGTGGGTTCGAACTCCACTGTCGACAGCCCTGAAAAAGGTTTTCCTTGGTTTCCCACACCAGGAAAATGCTGCGGCAGCTGGCGGTCCTTCCTATCCCATCGTCGCCGTAAGACTTATTTGTGTCGGTGAGATGTAAAGCAAATTGTAAAATCCTCTTTGTACAATTGTCTAAAGATCATTCTGCTTCTCCAGTCCTTTGAAGCGATGTTCCAATAGCTCAATGTTTTTGGAAAAAGAAATGAGATTGTTCAACACTCCTTTCTCAGTTATCCCTGATGTCCCTGTCGTGGAACTGTGAATGTGGCCAGGCAATAAGGAGTATGAGCGAGGAGTTGGCGAGTTTGAGGGAGATAATTAGGATTCTCTCAGAGGACAGGAAGGAAAGTAGTCCTCCAAACAATGTGCAGGATACAGTAGATGTAACAGAGGGATGGGAAGGAAAGGGGGGAATTGTGGAGGACAGGTAGTCTAATGTTTTAAAGGGAAGGAGATTGAAGGCTAAGGGCTCCATTCAGGATCAAAATTCAGGACAGGTGTCGGTGAGAAATCGGTACGAGTCACTGCAGGTAGAACAACCAAGGAAAGATGAGGAACAGGGAACTGTTGCCGAGAAGTGTGGAAGTAGGAGAAAGGGAAGAGGTAGGAAAGGGAAATGTGGAGTAATGGATAGGAAGAGACAGGTGGAACAGGGTCATGGGATGGAGAAAAGGGAGGAAGAAATAGCTTCTGCAGCTGTCAGGAAAGATAGGACTGACCAGGAGGGGCGGGGATCAAAGGAGGTGGGTAGGGTTGAGGCTCTGGTCATGGGGGATTCTATCGTTAGACATGTCGGGAAAGTGTGTGGAGGAAAGGGTAGCAGGGTAGAATGTTATCCAGGAATTAGGTTAAGGCAGATGTTGAGGAAAGTAGAAGAGAAGGAGGAGGGAAAGGAGAAGGTGGTATTGTTTCACGTTGGTACTAACAACGTAAGACAAGCTGATATAAGTAAGAGCATAGTTAGAGATGTATGGGATCTGGTAAATGCAGCACGGGTGAAGTTAAAGAAAGCGGAGATTGTTATTAGTGGAATACTGTAGGGATACTGACTGGAGGGAGATTGGGGATTTAAATGAGACTATGGAGTGGGTATGTGGGAAACGGTGAGTGAAATTTCTAGATCCTAATGGGTGGGTAGGAGATAGGGACCTGCGCTCAGATGGCCTTCACTTAAACCGCAGTGGTATGTATAAGTTAGGAAATTTGTTTAGAAGGGTTATGGGGAGGTACATTCAGGGAAACAGGGTGGCCTAGGGAACAGTGATGCGAGAACAGGGAACTGGAAATCAAGTAGGGATGACATAAAATTGTTAGTGTTGAACAGTAGAAGTACTGTAAAGAAAGGAATAGAATTAATTTAATAGATATATATTTACCAAATATTGTAATAGGAGTTGAATCATGGCTGAGAAATGATATAATGGATGCAGAAATTTTCTCACGGAACTGGAGTGTGTATCGTAGAGATAGGATAGGAACGGTGGGAGGGGGAGTATTCATTCTGGTGAAAGAAGGATTTGTAAGCTACGAAAAAGTTACAGTTCTAGGTGTAAGGCTCATTTCTAAAGATAATAGGCAACTTGATGTTGATATATTTGGAGTGTACAGACCAGGAAAGGGAAGCACTGACACGGATTCAGAATTATTTGATAAGATAATCAGCTATGTAGGAAACGACATGGAAAGAAATGTGATTGTAGTGGGAGATCTGAATTTACCAGATGTCAATTGGAAATGAAATGCAAACGACAGGAAGCATGACCAACAAATGGCAAATAAGTTAATATGGGAAGGACAGCTGATTCAGAAAGTGATGGAACCAACCTGAGGGAAAAATATCTTGGATGTGGTGCTGATAAAACCAAACGAGCTCTATAGAGAATCTGAAGTAATAGGTGGTATTAGTGATCACAAAGCTGTTTTTGTCGTAGTTAAAAATAAATGTGGTAGAAAGGAAGGTCTCAAAAGTAGGATTATTAGGCAGTACCATATGTCTGTTAAAGCAGGCATGAGGCAGTTTCTAAAAAGTAACTATGATCGGTGGAAAATGGTAAATAAAAATGTAAAAAGACTCTCGGATTGGTTTAAAGCAACTGTTGAGGAATGCAAAAGCAGTTAGGAATGGTAAAGACCCATCTTATTATAATAGAGAAATGAAGACACTAAGAAGGAGGTTGCAGACTGGAAAGAAAAAGAGTTAGAAATGGCTGTGGAAGTTAGGAGAAATTGAAGGAACTTACTAGAAAATTGAATCTAGCAATGAAGGCAGCTAAGGATAGCATGTTGGCAAGTATAATTGGCAGTCATACAAATTTTAGTGAAAAATGGAAGGGTATGTATAGGTATTTTAAGACAGAAACAGGTTCCAAGAAGGACATTCCAGGAATAATTAATGAACAAGGGGAGTGTGTATGTGAGGATCTTCAAACGGCAGAAGCAGTGGCGTATACTAAGGGCTACCAAGGCTAACGGTAAAGCCCAAGCCTCAAATGAAAACGATGGAAATCTAAATCACATTATAATATAAGCATCTGACACATTGTTCCATTTAAAAAACTTGAAAGCAATGAGAAATAACGTCGCTCATATTTCTGAGAGCAAGGCACACAGTATAATGTAAGCATCTGACACATTCTTCCATTTACAAAACTTGAAAGCAATGAGAAAGAACGTCACTCGTATTTCTGAGAGCAAGGCATCGGAGACTAACATCGCAGCCCAGGCCTTCGTCCCTCTCCCCTTGACTCCCTCGTGTGGCTTGTTGGCGAATGTCGCATAGGTGCGGGGAACGAGGGGATAGTAACCTTGAGCTGTGCTAGGCTTCAGTCCATCAAATCGCCACAGCTACTGAGAGAGACAGCGGTAGAAAGAGAATGCCCAAAAACTCGAGCCTCTCCGGAAGTGTCCGAATTGATGAGTTTCACCCATGTGCTACAGTATCAGTATCACGAGTTTGTTTTTGCATGTGCAGGGCATCTTACGGATTGCTTAAAGATAGTTGAAAATTATTGGTGTATTTCAGTAGTATTATTGATCTCAGAACAAATTTAGTTTATCTGAAGTTATAGTGTACAACATGACAGTGACTGTGTGATGTTTATTTTAGCGAAATGGCTGAACCGTGTGTAATAAAACAGTTGCTGGATAAACCATTGTCGCAACTGAAATATGAAGATAAATTGCTGATAGTTAAAAATGGTAAGCCTACCCCACCTCTTCCTCAGTTACAGTGTGAGCAGAAGGAGAAAAACAAGAATCCATACAAAAGGTATTTCAACGTAAACAATTATGAAAAGTATTTATGGTTATGTGGTTCATGCAAACTTAACAAATTTTATTGTTGGGCATGCATATTGTTTGGATCTGAGAAAACTCCCTGGAATATGGCAGGTTTCGCAAGTTTAGCGTTATTAACTACTGCTTTAGACAAACATCAGAGATCAACCAGCCATATAAGGTCTTTTACAGTTTTGAAAACATTTGGATCTCAAAGGGTAGACCACTCATTAAATTTACAGAAGAACATTGCAGATAATGTACATAATGAGAAGGTTAGGGAAAACAGAAATGTACTTAAAAGACTTATCGATGCTGTGGTATTCCTTGGTAAACAAGAATCATCATTTAGGGGTCATGATGAATGCGATGAGTCATTAAATAAAGTGAATTATATACAGTTACTACAGTTTTTGGCTGGTTACAATCAGGTTTTATTTCAACATTTGAGGACAGCTACGGTTTTTAAAGGCACCTCAGCTGTTATACAGAATGATCTAATTGATGCTCTGGCTAGTGTTATAAGTGATCAAATTAAATCAGATATCAATAAAGCAACATTTGTTGGAATTATGCTTGATGAAACTACTGATGTGACAAACAGAAGTCAATTGTCAACCGTTGTGCGTTATGTTGATGATGGAGGGAATTGCCAAGAAAGGTTTCTTCATTTCACCGATGTCAGTTCTGATCTCACAGCTCGTGGTTTGTTTGAACATGTTAACAAAACTGTAGGCAATATAAACTGTTCCAAAAAACTAGTGGCACAAACGTTTGATGGCGCTGCAGTAATGAGTGGCCATGTGTCAGGACTCCAAACTTTAATTAAATCCCAATACCGTGCTGCCACATTTATTCACTGTTACAGTCACAGGCTTAATCTCATACTTTCACAATCTGTAAACTTCATTAAAGAAACAAGACAGTTCTTTGTTTCCCTTAATGAATTGCCTGCTTTTTTCTCTCATTCTGCTTCACGTACAGAGGCCCTAAAGGCCTTTACTGAAAAGAAAATGCCAAGTATCGCCCCTACACATTGGAATTTTTCATCTAGGCTTGTAAGTACTGTTCATGACTACAGAAGCCATCTCACTGATTTTTTTTCATCCATCAAAGACGAACCAGGTGGCTGTCTAGCAAAGAAGTCAATATGGCTTTGGCCTTTCTGCGATTTCTTTCTAAAATTCAAACCTTCTATTTCCTGTATGTAAAATGTTTACATTTTCTAATGTACTTTTTGATATTTTACAAAATAAGAGCATGGACATATCTTATTGCACAGAAAAATTAAATTAATTTGTAGACACGCTGCAAAGGATCAGAGACACAGGATTTGAAGAAATGTGGTTACAAAGTATAAGTGATTATGAGAAAGAGAGAGGAGAGCCTAGGTCGAAAAGGAGAAACTGTAATGAAAAGGAAGTGTATTCAAGGATCTTTTGTGAAATTCTCGACATTGTTATGTCTCAAACTAAGTTAAGATTTGAATCACAAAAGCAATTGAAATTTGTGGCTTTATTGTATTGTAAACGTTTCGGCAATTATGATATGACCTTCCCTATAAACATATTTTGTGAACTCAAGGAGCCCTATAGTTCGTAATTTGATTTAGTGGCCTTAAAGAATGAACTGAAAGTGTTATATTCCCTTGAGGAATTTTCTAAAAAATCAGTGCAAGCCATTGGAAATTACATGAAAGTGAACGATCTCCATACTGTGTATACTGAAGTTTACAAGTTGGTTACATTAATTTTAACTTTCCCTTCTACCACCGCAAGTGTTGAAAGAAGACTTTCATCTCTGAAGGGGATAAAATTATACCTTCGAGCAACACAAGGACAAATTTGTCTCAGCAACTTGGCTCTTTTGTCGATAGAAAAGGATATTCTTGTTTCCCTGAGGAGAATCAATGCGGAGGCCTTTTTTGACAGTGTTGTCACAAAGTTCACCAAAAAACAAAGACGGCTGGAATTCACGTACAGATAAAAGAGGTAAATGCAAATGATTTAGTTATTTATTTATTTATTATTTTTTTATTTATTTATTTTTTATTTATTTATTTATTTATTTATTTATTTATTTATTAGCCTAGATTTAAAAAGTGTTTTAATCCTGTCTGATTTACATCAAAAACTAACTGTAGTATACGTCAAGACTTACGCAATTTGTTTTTGACCCTACTACCAGCAAGACTAATCAGGCATTCGCAGTGCTGCCCAGTTAGAAAGGCTCCTCGCGCTCGCAGTCAAACATAAATTTGAATATCACCACTACTCAGACAGATTAATGGCAATACTAGAAGGAAAGTGAGCTGCCGATATGAGGAACAGCTGCTCTACGATGGGACTGGAGAAGTCCCTGTATTTTTATCCACAGTAGTAAATAACCTTACTCCTTGTGGGTGGGGTTAACTTCCAATAAGTAACCAGGGGAACCTGACCCCTACAGAGAGCGTCCCCAGGTGGCGGATAGGGGCCCCTACAGTATGTAGGGCTGGTTGAAATAACCAATACAACCCGCGGACCAACAGGTAGCCCAATTCCTGGGGGTTTTAAAATACTGGGACACCCTCTCTCCAGGGGTCATAAATATGGAGGGCCCTTGCCCTGGGTTAAGGGTGAAGACCTCAACGGCATCTACGGCGAAGAAGGTGGACTTCGGTACGGCGGAGATGGCGGAAGAGGCAACCCATCCTTCTGGGGTGTACAGATGGAACCTACTGCCTTGTAGGACGAGGAAGGCATCCTCAAAGGCTAAGGGAGTAAACCCTAAAAGAAAATCCTCTTATGTGTTAGGCCTAGCAAGTCAGCAGGAGAGTATTGAGTACAGTTGCTTTCAATAAGAAAAAGAGCCTCGGAAAGAATATTATAGACCGGACTGACACGTCCTCTCAGACAATTGTAAAGTATGATGACCGTAAGGCTGATGATATACAACGTTCTGAAAGGAAACCCCAAATAAAAAAGAGACCTAAATACCGAATTGGAACTATGAACATTCTATCATTAACTGGAAAGTTAGAAGAACTCCTAGACATGATGGATAGAAGAAAAATATCAATATTGGGATTAAGTGAGACCAAATGGAAAGGGATTGGAAGTAAGACACTTCGTGGAGGTTATAAATTATACTGGAGTGGACAGGAGAAGGTAGCAAAAAATGGTGTTGGATTCTTAATTAACGAAAGGACTGATGCTACAGCTGAAGTTATCTGCAAAAGTGATAGAATCATTAAAATGTTCATGAAACTGGAGAACACTAAGTACACCATCATACAAGTGTATGCCCCACAGACAGGCTGCAGTGAGGAAGACAAAGAGAAATTTCGGCAAGACCTGGAAGATACAGTTAATGAGGAAAATGTTATTATTATTGGAGATCTAAATGCACGTTGGGGTAGACAGACTTGGGTACGAGAACATCATTGGTCCACATGGATTTGGACAAAGGAACCCAGAAGGAGAACAACTATTAGATCTGTGCAGAAGAAATGATCTTATAATCAAAAATACATTCTTAAAAAAAAGAGACAGTCACAGAATAACAAGGTACAGTTGGGATGGCCAGTATAGAACATTGATTGACTACGTAATCACAAATAAAGATGGTGGCAGATACATCTCAGATGTAAAGGTCATCCCTAGTGAAAGCATGGACAGTGACCACAGATTGTTGGTAGTAGACTTCAAACATAAGGCAAATGAAACGCAGAAACTTATTACGAAAAAACCAAGGATTAAAACTTGGAAGTTGCAAGAAGTCCAAATAAAGGAAGAATACAAACTAAGGATTCAACAGAGTTTGCCGAAGTCTGAAGTAACCAGCGTTAATGAAGAATGGAAGGCCTTCAAAGATACCTTTGTGGGAGAAGCCAAAAACCTATGTGGAGTTACAAGTTCTATCAAAAGAAAGAAGGAGACACCATGGTGGAATGATAGAGTGAAAACAGCGGTGAAAGAAAGAAACCAAATAAAGAAGGCACTGGACAAGGAAAAACAAAAACAGGGACAAGAACGAAATGAACAAGAAATACAAAGACTTCAAGGAGTATACAGGAACAAGAAACTTGCTGTAAAGAACATTGTAAGGGAAGAAAAAGAGAAGAAATGGAATGAGTTTGCAGACAAACTGGAAGACGACAGTAGAGGAAATATGAAATTGCTATACAGAGTAGTGAAAAACAAGCAAAGGGATCAAGAGACCATAAAAGCAATAGAACGTGATGATGGAACTCTGGCACAAGAAGAGGGAGAAATTAAACAAGAACTCAAGATCTATTTCGAAAAGCTGCTGAATGGAGATACAGAAAACATAACAAGGGATAGAGGAGAGCCAAGTCGAGGAACCACAACTGAACCACCAATTACATGGCTTGAGGTTGAAAATGCGCTCAAGAGCATGAAGAAAGGAAAGGCAGTGGGCATAGATGAACTAAGTGCAGATATGCTGAAAGCAGCGGGAGTTCCAGGAATCCAATGGCTCTATAGACTGCTCAACAAGATATGGGAGGAAAATACTATTCCTGATGACTGGAAGATGGGCATCATTGTACCTCTGTTCAAGAAAGGAAGCCGACGAAAATGTACTAATTACCGTGGTATCACACTACTGTCTCATGTCGTGAAAATATTGGAAAAAATAATAGAGACCAGAATCAGAGATATTGTTGAACCAATTTTGGAAGAAGAGCAGTATGGTTTCATACCAGGAAGGTCAACTACAGACCTTTTATTTGCAATTAGGATGCTAATGGAAAAATACTGGGAGAAGAACAAGCCTTTATTTCTAATATTTTTGGACATTGAGAAAGCATACGATAGTGTACCAAGGGAAAGAATTTGGCAATGCATGAAAGAAATTCAAGTGCGAGACAGCCTCATAGACAAAGTGAAAATGTTGTATAGTGGGAACAGAAGCTGTATTCAAGTAGGATGTGGTTTGTCGGACTGGTTTGAAACAAAGAGAGGAGTGCAGCAGGGCAGCTCATTGTCACCACTTCTATTTATTATTGTAATGGATGTAGTAATGAAATCTATTAAAAGGAAAGAACATGGAGATATCAAAGCCTTCGCATTTGCAGATGATGTTGCGATCTGGAGTGACTCAGAAGAGGAATTGGGAGAGAGAATACAAAGCTGGAATGAGGAGTTTAAGAAATATGGTTTAAACATCAGCAACACCAAGACGGTGGTGATGAAGTGTATGGGCAAGGAGTAGAACCAATAGTCATGTTAAATGAAGCTCAACTGGACAGCGTTCCAGTTTTCAAATACTTGGGTAGCGTTATATCAAATGACAACCTAGCAAAACATGAGGTGAACAATCGAATCAATAAGGCAGCACAATTTTACCACCAGGTAAGACACCTGCTGTGGGATGGGCAAATACCCATGAAAACAAAAATGACATTGTACAAGTCCTATTATACACCAATCCTTACATACAGTCTCAAAACCACAACACTGACCAATAGAGATAATTCCAAACTTCAGGCAGCTGAAATGAAATTCCTACGCACTATGATCCAGAAAACCAGGAAAGACAAGATTAGGAATGAGAAAATTAGAAAAGAAGTAGGAATAGATGATTCTCTCCTCAATAAGATTCAGATATCAAGACTGAAGTGGTTTGGTCACATGAAGAGAAAGGTAGAAGGAAGACGACCCGTGGGAAGGCCACGAAGGAAATGGATAGATTTAGTTAAGAGCGATGTACTGCTGAGAGGTCATGATTGGGACAAGTTGCTGGAGGAAGAATGGTACAAGGACAGGATGAGACTGAGGAGGCTCATATACCACACCCGGGAAACTGGAGATGGTTTAGGATGATGATGATGATGAGTAGTTTTCGAGTTGCAGCATATTGAATCAAAATTTAACTGGCCGTGAAGATAAGACCCCTGTAAGACCCATGTGGTATGTTTCTCCAGTCAACATTATGATATGTATAAGTAGCGCATGTGTTCCTCGTCGTACAGGGTGGCGCACGAATAGTTGACACATGTAATTTTAGAATAACAACTTTGTTTTTCACAGAACACTAATGAAATTTTAGACAGAGGCAGCTTGGACCCTAGAAAAACATTTCACTGTATCACATGTCCAATTTTGGCCTCCACTTAGGCGGATAACTTCTTCGAGACAAGTACGCATGTTTATGACTACTTTGCGGCACAGGTCTTCATGCATTTCACTGGAGAGCTGCAGAAACCGAGCACGGATTTCCATGCGGCTTTGATGTCTTGAAGCGAAGAGATTTTATTTCAAATAGCCACATAAAAGGAAATCACAAGTATTTAAATCTGGGCTTTAAGGGGGCCAGAAGTATCCGCCATAATTGTGATACGGTGGGTAACAATGAGACATTACACGATCAACACATACTCCCCTCAAAAACTCAAGAACATCGTTAGCAGTGTGAGGTGTTGCACCATCTTGCATAAACCACTGCGTATGAATAGGTACAGCGAGAATTTGAGGCATGAATTCATTCTCCAGCATGTCCTTGTATCGCTGTGCATTAACTCTCTCGCTAAAGAAAAATGACCCAATTAACCCATGACTTGACAGAGCTACCCACAGACTCACTTCTTCCCCATACGTGATTTTTTTAGTGAATAATGTCTGGTTTTCTGTAGCCCAAAACAGCACATTTTGTTTATTAACTGCACCTTTGAGATGAAAATAGGCTTCATCAAAGAACCAAGTGTTAAACAGTACTTCATCTTGAGTCCATAAGGCGTAGGGCCTACTGCAAACTCATCTGCCTGTGAAGATCTGTTAGCTTGTGTAACACAGACATTTTGTACGGGTACAACTGAAGGTCATCGTGTAACATTCTTTGAACTGAATGGCGCGATATTCCACTTACTCTTAAAGCTCCCCGTGTTGACTTGTGTGGGCTGCGTTGCATGGCGACCCTCAGCGCAGCAATGTTTTCAGGAGATTGAACTGCTGGTGCACGTGGTCGCTTTTCATCCTTCACACTGCCTTGACTTCAAAATGTCTGTAAAAGCGAAGGGTGGTGTTCCTTGCTGGTGCCCACCTACTCCGAAATGCAGCTCGAAATTTCTTTTGTGTCGCCGTAACACTTTTTGATTCGCATCAAAAGGTAACTGTTTTGGCGCGCTGCTGAACGGATAGTCGGCCGGTGTCGGCCATGGCAGAAAGCTCACTGGAATGCAGGCATTTAGAGACAAAGCAGCAATGTCACCTCTACAGATATTTCCATGAAACAGGGAAGGTGTGTGAGAAATGTTAACAACATAGCACATAAGTTGCATTTTATATTTGCTTTACAAATGTGTCAACTATTTGTGCGCCACCCTCTATGTACTTCCTCACCTCACACTTCTGATTTAACCATATACAGTAGATAACAGAGAGCTAGTATTTCTCTACCGTCTGCTTCTGAAGACACTGAAGGGCTACAGGTAGAAGCAATATTTTTATTATTATTACTATTATTATTATTTTGCTATTTGCTTTACGTCACACTGACACAGATATGTCTTCTGGCGACGATGGGATAGGAAAGGCCTAGGAATTGGAAGGAAGCAGCCATGGCCTTAATTAAGGTACAGCCCCGGCATTTGCCTGGTGTGAAAATGGGAAACCACGGAAAACCATCTTTGGGGCTGCCGACAGTGGGGCTCGAACCCACTATCTCCCGATTACTGGATACTGGCCGCACTTAAGCGACTGCAGCTATCGAGCTCGGTATATAATATTTTTATAGGCAGATCTGCAAAAATTAAACACAGTCTTTCAGGTTTAGTGTTCTCTTTTGTTGTTTGTAATGGATGGAGTCTGTGATCATGGGTCGGACCGCTGAAAATACTGCACAACTCTATTATATTTTACAGTTTGCTTTACGTCGTACTGACACAGACAGGTATTACGGTGTCGATGGGATAGGAAAGGGCTAGCAGTGGCACGGAAGTGCTCGTGGCCTTAATTAGAGTACAGCCCCAGCATTTGCCTGACATGAAAGTGGGAAACCACGGAAAACTATCTTCAAGGGTTCGAACCCATTATCTCCCGAATGCAAGTACACAGGTGCATGCCCCTCGTCAACTCGCCGGGTAAAAGTCCATATTTTTATTTTATAATAATAATAATAATAATACCGAGCTCGATAGCTGCAGTCGCTTAAGTGCGGCCAGTATCCAGTATTCAGGAGATAGTAGGTTCGAGTAGACTAACCATAACATCAGAGATCACCAGGGCCCAGATTCTGATGACATGACATCTTTTAAATGGTTCACCACAGACATTGCTAACTTACATACAAATCCTGTTCATGGCTCCCATATTACAGAAATGCACATTTATTAGTCATTATCTAAGTATTTTACTTTTAGGTAATTTCCTCGCTTTTCGCGCCATTCTTGTGTCACTTTATACGTTTTAAGTCATTTTCTCACATTCTTAATGGTTTATGACACATTTTTTGCGTTTGGTACTGGATATTAACGGAAATGAAACTTTCACAACTTTGTTCAACCCGTATTTCTTGGAATATCCACATTCCAGTAGAGACAGTTGCGCTTGCAGCTAATCCGGAAGCGATGTTGAAATCGAGGGGGGTACGAAGACAGACGACAGTAGGCCCAGTAATGCCAGTCTGGTTTTAAGTGCTGCATTGCAACCATACGCGTGCTAAGAGGAGTTTTGTTGTCGGCCGCGATTGTTTTCTTTCCAGTTTTTTTAAATGCCGTTAGTTAAAGACAACTGACACATAATTTCGGCGAGGATATTTTTATCACCGATGGTGTAACGTGGAGTGAGGTAAGTCTGTATAGCCTGTCATATATTTTAGGTACACATTTTTCTTATTACCGGTACCTCTAATTCGCGTGCCTAACGGCAAAATTCTCTCTTTTTTCGTTTTCAAGTGTTGCAGCGATCACTCGCGCTAAGAGGTTCAGTCTAACATTTTTACAAATTTTGCTACAATTCGTTTGTCCTGAGCTTTGCATCAATGTCCGTTTGAAGATGCCTTCGAGCACGCCATGATGTATCTGTGTAGTAGCTGTGATATTTTAGAGTGGAGGAAAGAGCGCGCCACGCGTTGTGTTAGTTACTATCAAATAGCTTAATATAATAATATTAGTGATCGTATCTTAATAAAAATTGTAGACAAATTCGGGGAATAAGTCGCTATAATCAAGGCCATAAATAATTTTATTTACTCTGCGTTAAATGGTACTTTAGAGGAAGGCCTAAAATTTAATTCTCAAATATTTGTTATTAGTGGTCGTATCGATAAATAAATTTCCGATCATTTATGTCTTAGACAGTACATTGTTACCGTACCGGCGATTATCACAGACGTATTCATGATTTTGGATATTTGTTATTAAGTCCATATCAGCGCCGAATGAAGAGATGACGGGACGAGAAGTGGATAAACAGAATTGAACGAAAATCGGTAGTATGTAAAGTCGGAGAATAATTCTACGCTATAAATGATTTTATAAGACGCACTAATATGTCAGAGTCGAAAGAAAATTAAATGTGAAGGCCTACAATATAAATAAGCTCATAAGATTGATCAACAATAACATTACATTGACCATTGTTTGTTGTAATGTGGTATGTGTCTTCTGTTGCCACTCATCTCTGATAAACAGGATTACGGCTGCGTACCGAGTCTTTTTTATTCTACGTCGCACCGACACAGATAGGTGTTACGGCGACGTTGGGATAGGAAAGGGCAAGGAGTGTAAAGGAAGCGGCCTAAGGTACAGCACAATGCTCATTCCAATCAGTGCCTCAGAATAGGGATTGAATAGTTCGAATGTTATGATGAACCAGTGTGTGGCGTGCCTGGTGTGAAAATGGGAAACCGCGGAATACCATCTTCAGGGCTGCCAACAGTGGGCTTTTGAATCCACCATCTCCCGAATGCAACCTCACCGCTTCGTTCCACTAACCACACGGCCAACACGCCCGGTAGTACCGTGTGTAACAGCCTGCCTGAATGTTGGCGGAAGTCGTTGGGGAATTAGATAACTTACTTCTTAAACATGCCATTTCTGTGGTTCATACATTTTCTGATACTACTGGTACGACATACAGTGTTTCATCATAGCATTCGAACTATTCAATCCCTATTCTGAGGCACTGATTAGAATGAGCAGTGTGCATATTTAACGCAATAATGGCAGAGGAGTGTTTACGGCAGTCTGCGGCCTGACCATTCCAGCTCTAGAACTTTGAAATGTTAGATCGGCACCGTTCATTAAAATTGAGAAAATATGCGGTTTTTAATTTGATTGTGTATTGTATATGATAAAATTGCTTTTAATCGCTACATTCCTACTGAAGTATGGGCGCCCTCGTTCAGTTAGGGAAACCACGAAGTTAGTATTTCCTAGAACCCGTAGCGAAGCACAGGTACGCTAGTTCAATTATATTATACGAATTTTTTATTATTTATTCGAAACCCGCTTTCCGCTCTTTGTTTCGATTAACAAAGTTTCTACTGTGCCTCGTTTTCAAACTCACTGAAATGACAGCTGACTACGCCAGTAATAGATCCCGCAACCTTGAGCACTGGTAACGAGTCCCTGACAAAGTACGCTACAAAACCAGTCGAAAAGGAGCGAGTGAGGTAACTTTCCTTACACCGCAGGAACCCCTAGCACACTAGTACAGTGGTATTCAAACTTTTTGTTTGGTATACGCCCACAATACGAGTTTAATGGGATTATACCGGATTGCGCTGGATGCCAAATAATATTTTAATAATATTGAAAATGAAAATCCTCAGCCTGTTTCCAGTCATTCGACCGCATCAGGAATGGAATGTATGAAGCCCCCATCTAGCGGCGAAGATATGATTTTTTGCCCGCTGCCGAAGCCTGTCGCACTCCTCTGGGGCAATGATTAACGAATGACAGATGAAATGAAATGATAATGGAGAGTGATGCTAGAATGAAATATGACGGGGATAACCGGAGTACCCGGAGAAAAATCTGTCCGCCTATGTTTTGTCCAGCACAAATCTCATATATAGTACCGGGATTTGAACCACGGAACCCAGCAGTGAGAGCTCGGTCGCATTTTTAATAATAATAATAAAGAAATGAAAAATGAAATGGCTTTTAGTGGCGGGAGTGACCGAGGACAAGTTCGGCTCGCCAGATGCAGGTTTTTTTATTTAACGCCCGTAGGCGATGGCGGTGGTGGTGATTATTGTTTTAAGAGGAAGTACAACTAGGCATCCATCCTCAATATAACACTAATCAGGGGGGAAATTTGGAAGGGATCCGACACTTCGAAAAATGAGGATATCGGCCAAAGGAAGACAAGGGCCACGAAGGGCGTGAAAATGAATGACTCCCTAGCCCACGCAAACCTAGAAGCGTCGGGGTCAGAAAAGAACAAGAGTTGACCAAGAGAGGTCGGATAGGATAGATGAAAGTGAGGAGCCTGGCACAAGTATGTTGAAACAATGCCAGGACTCAGCTAAGGACCCCGTGGTCGCCAACCCACGCTCCAAAGTTCAGAGCCCCTGGGGCCCCTTTTAGTGGCCTCCTACGACAGGAGGGGATACCATGTGTGTTATTCAACCGTCCCCACCTGTAGGAAACCATAGGCGACCTGCGCGTCGTGATGAGGATGAAGACGACACATAAGCTACACCCAGCTCCTGTGCCAGCGATATTAACCAATTATGGTTAAAATTCACGACCCTTCGGGGAATGAACACGGGGCCCCTGTGACCAAAGACCCGCACGCTAATCATTCAGCCATGGAAGCGTAAATAATAATAATAATAATAATGGAAGTCGTAAAATTTAAAAAACGAGATTTCTACGTCCGGAGGTGCATATGGTCCTGAGGTTCACTCAGCCTGCACCAAAAATGAGTACCAGGTTAATTCCTGGCGGCTAACCACTCTACCCCATCAAGTGCCGGGTTGCGGATAGTGCAAGCCTTTACCTTCTACCCTCTCCAAGGGCCTTCATGGCCTGTACGGAGAGGACTTTTTTTTAAATTAATGTTATTATTATTATTATCTAGACATTCTAGATCGTTAAGGCGTCAAGTCTATATGTTGGGTTTATTTGGGTTGCTTTATTTGTATTTAAATTTTTTTGATTATGAATTGTATTTTAGTATAGTTTTTTTAACATTTTCTGTTTGTGAGGGGGCTTTGGGATTATCTGTGTTTGTTTCTATAATTCGAACTCATGGTAATGGTTTTTTTCAAACATTTAGAGTTTTACAATGTTAAAGTTTATAAGTTCTGACCCCGTGGTAAGCCGGTTCGAGACCCATTGGTCGAATAAATTTTCACCATCAGAATGGTGGCCGGCGGGATAGAAGAAGTGGTGGTATACAATTTCTAATCACTAGATTGCGTGCCAAAAGTCTGGATTAATTTCCAAATCTCTCCGCGGTGCTCGTATGGAGTGGGGTCATATGACGCTGTTGATGGTGATTCGTCCGTCGGATGGCGACGTCAAGCTTTGAGCGGAACCCTTGGTGCTATTCCACAGGAGTAGGCTATGTGCTGGCACCGGATTTCACCCTCTCCTTCCTACTCTCATATATCACGTAATTCATCTCATTAATTTCTCTGGTGAGATTGGCGTCAGGAAGCGCACCCGGTCGTAAAAAATCGCCACGAACTTTCGTTTCACTTCATACCCGACCCAGCAGAGAAATGGAACAAGGCTTGAACATGTACATACATGATAATTAAAAATGAGGCACATGATCTTGATGTTAAGGCCCTAACACATCGTAACCAGTTAATATCACATTTATAATTAGTTATAAATTAACTTCATGTTTAACGGAAATAATTACGACGTGTGTGGTGTTTCAAAACCACAGAAAAGAATTTTTAGAGTACATACCTTTTTAATGGTTAGAGCACATGTTTCAACCAATCAGGTTAACCGTTGCCTACGAGAAACATAAGTCCGGGATATACAGCACACAATCGCCGCTAGAGTTCTCTTTACTGAGCTTTCGCCCGCACATTGCAACACGTTCCAGTAGGAACACCTATAAAATTCATTGAAACTAGCAATTTTAGAAGACATCGAACAGATGTGAGATAAAACAATAGCCAAGAGCAGTTGTCCCACTATCGGCAGCCCTGAAGATGGTTTTCCGTGGTTTCCCATTTTCACACCAGGCAAATGCTGGGGCTGTACCTTAATTAAGGCCACGGCCGCTTCCTTCCAACTCCTAGGCCTTTCCTATCCCATCGTCGCCATAAGACCTATCTGTGTCGGTGCGACGTAAAGCCCCTAGCAAAAAAAAAAAAAAAAAAGAGCAGTTGTATGACTTGTTTCCTACAACGTATTTCTTACACTTTGCTTAAACGAAATAAGTACTTCACGAAATAAGATGAGAAGTCCATTAGCGAGTTTGTCACTTCTTCCCGATTTCTCTAATTCTGCCTCAGTTTATCCGATAAATTGATCGAGATTGCGCTCATAAATAAGTTTGGGTTTAATCACAATCTTATAAATTATCGGCTATCCAACCTTTTCCTCCACACCTCTGATGTTGTGACATTCGTATCGAAGCCGCTGTTTGAAGAGCGATGTTATGCCCGTTTCGCCGTTAGAAAATCCTATATAATTTTTCAGCTTCTTCTTATGTGGTACAGTTAGGCATTGCAAGGATCTCATATCTGTAGTCGGTAGGTGCTTTCCTATGCCAGAGGACGCAAACTTTGTGTCGTTTCTCCGTATTTCACTTTTTCTTCCCCTAAGATTCAGTTTTTTCTAACAGGAATTAAGCTCCTAAATGATAGTTTGTACCAATATTTTTAAAATCGTTTACTTTTTGGTCAAGTTCAGATACCTTAAATATTTTTTCTGATTTCATTACCGTATTCTGCTTCTCAATTTAAAGACTGTTTTCCGTAATCTGGCATTTGAAATCTCATCATCATCAGTATATATTTAGATTTAACATTGATACTCGTAGCCTTTCCTTCACATAGAAACGAGACTTGTAGGTACTTTTTTGTTTGTGGGTGACGTAGATCAGTTATATGCTGAAGGTATGGTATATTCATCATTATCTGAATAAGAAATTTTACTAAACTTTAATGGCAATACGTCATTTCTTGGAGCTGGAGCTTTCCTGCGTTTGACGCTTGTGTGTTGTGAACAGGATAAACACTAAAAACAGAAATAACTTCGTTGGGGATAATTCGCTTGATTGATGTGCTTACACAGAAATCTGATGTATTAAAATGCAAGCTCCATACTCGTGCCTCGAAATAGCTTGCCTGCATTTCTCTCTTAAACCTCACTCCGAAGGAAAATTATGGAACGTCATATTTTCTTGCTTTTTAGCGGTATCCGATGTACGTAGAGGTACACAACAGTGCACCATGCCTTAACCTCACGGACACTCACCGACAGAAACAATACGCACAATAAATTGCTTAAAATCAACACATCACAATTACTCCGTACATCAGAATGTTAAAGTTCGCCAAGAGCCAAGGTCTGTCTAGGGAGGTCAAGTCACGAATGCTACTTATGGAGCCGCCATATTGGGTCTTTATGTGAACGTAACCAATGGCAAGTGTATTCGAATTTAGAGGATTTATGCATCAAATACTGAACAAAAAACAAACGAACAACTAATTCTCATCAGAATTTAACTGGGCATCTATTTTTCATGTACAGTGGTGGAAATATTTATTGCATCACCTTCTATAACTGACAATTTTTGTTATAATCATTGAATAACTGAGCTGAATTGGCCTTATTTCTGTCTATTTCTATCAGAATTGAATATATGATATAATTTTTGTCAATTATATTTTGTTCTTCATGTTTGTTTTTATAAAAAGGTTTGTTTTTTATAATTTAACACTTTCCTGAAAAATGGATGTAAGTGGATATGTGAGCTATTCTGTTTGCTCTTCTGAATATGAATACTAATTTCGAAAGAAACACTGCATATTAATGTTGTAACATAACAACGATTGATTTTAGTGTTTGTAAATGTACAGTTGCCTCATATGAATGCACTGTTGCCATTTAATACTTTGTTGTTCCACCACGCACTTTAATCACCGCTTGGCATCGTGAAGGCATTGAAAGGATTAACTTATTAATGTAATCCTCATTCAGTTCATGAAACCACGCACGCACAAGGGTCTCCAGCAGTTCCCATTTATTCCGTGGCTTCTTTTTGATGACAGCATCTGCCATCACCTACCAAAAGTTCTCTATAGGATTGAGATCAGGGCTATCTTCAGGCTACTCTAACACTCTAATCCCATTTTGTTTAAGGAGGGATTTTACCTGAAATGTAGAAATACGATGTAATTAACCCCGTACGTCATCTGCTGCGTGCTTGATACAAATATGCATCACAGGACTCTGTGGCAAGGAGCGGAGTCATCCTGAAAAATGTGAGTGGAAACATCTCCAAATTGGTCTCTTTTTATTGGCATTAGCTTCCTTTCTAGAGTCCTCACGTTGACAGTGCCATTTATGAAGTCCATATGACCTACACCGTGACTGGAAATGCACCCCGAGACCATCCGTCCGTGTGTGTGTGTGTGTGTGTGTGTGTGTGTGTGTGTGTGTGTGTGTGTGTTATACATGATGGCAAAAATCCTTCACCATTCCTTCAATGCACAAACAATTTTCCTTCTGAGCCATGCAGGTCAAATTTGAACTCGTCTGAAAATATTACTCTGTTCACATCTCTGGTGTTCATGTCGCATGTGCTTTTGCCCATTTTAGCCGCTGTTGTTGCATTGTCTTGGTAAATAAGGGCTTCTTTCTAGGATAACGGGCTGATAGTCCAGCTCCAGGTAGTCTATTCCTTACAGTTATAGTGGTTAGTAAGATGTCGCATATTTCTTCCCAGTCTCACTTTAGTTCAGCTTATGACAGGCGACGATCCTTGAGCGAAAACCCTTTCAATACCCTGTCCTGATTGGCAGTAAACGCCCTTATCCGACCTCTTCCTTTCTCAATATCAGCATTTCCTTTCTCCCTGCATTTTTAATAACCTCAAAATCGTAGACTGATTAAAACCTTTCTTAGAGGCTATCTTTCGGCTGCTGAGACCAATAGACGAATAAGGAAGTACAGCAGCTTTCATTTCTGGCGTTAATTCAGCTGACCTACCCATCTTGTCGCTGCAGTGACTCAACTCAAAATGACTGTATAAACGCTGGCTTCATTGTAAAAACAAACAAAAACAACAAAGAGTTGTATATTGTTGGAAAAAACATGAGAATAAGTCAAACTATCAAGGTAAGAATATGTGAACAAAGTTTAACAAAAAAGGGACTGGTATAAACTGAAGCAAACAGCGGTCAAAGACAAAAGTACAAAGTATTTAATGGTGATGCAATAAATATTTCCACCACTGTATATATAACTGTACAACTCGTAAATGACATGAATGCATTCACATCTATTTGAATAGGAAGATAATTGAAACTAAATTTCGTTGTTTTTTTTTTTTTTTTTTGAGAAACATGAATCAGGAGAAGTGCTCATGTATGCTTTTTCTCTGCTACATTACTCGATGTTACCGTGTTTCTAATCAATATCGTCTGTCAAAATACGTAACCTCATTGACAGAAACATATAAATCTGTACAGTACCTCTATTATATCATGAATAGATGAAATATTGAACTTAAGTGTATTTAAATACAGTTGTAGTAAATTTCCTTGAGCATTTCCTTTATTATTATTATTATTATTATTATTATTATTATTATTATTGCTATTTGCTTTACGTCGTGCGGCTATTTCTAGCCGAGTGCAGCCCTTGTAAGGCAGACCCTCCGATGAGAGCGGGCGGCATCTGCCATGTGAAGGCAACTGCCTGTTATTGTGGTGGAGGATAGCCCAGCCCCCGGGCCAATGAAATTAACCAATGAAGATTAAATCTCCGACCCGGCCGGGAATCGAACCCGTGACCCTCTGAACCGAAGGCCAGTACGCTGACCATTCAGTCAACGAGTCGGACAACGATTATGATGAACCGGCACAGAAGAATACTTAAAATGAAATGGGTAAATCGTATAGCAAGTAATTATTATTATTATTATTATTATTATTATTATTATTATTATTATTATTATTACAACTTCCCCCATGCGCAGGCTGCCACAAGGACAAAGTATGTCGACTACACAGTATTTTGTCTTCTAAGTTACTGTTGACTTTGCTAGTGTGCCAGGTAGAAGATTCCCCAAAAGGCTCAGGAATAGATTTGCAATACGGTTCGTCAGATGTTATATAGATGATTGCGGAGTATGGTCACTGAACCTCGTATTGCGGCGATAGCGATGTCGTGGAGTCGTGTCCGGCTGAGACCGAGAGAATCCCATAGCTGTACAAGAAATTTAGGGATTGTGCCTCGAGCTCCGATCATGAGTCCATGGACGGAAATATTGTCTAGGTGATATTTATCTTTATAGTAGTTTACAGTTGGCTGGTAAATTGACTTCTTTTCGGCGTCCACCTCTTCGGCCTGGCCAACGTGCGACTCGAAGCGTATTGTGGGATCTAAGATTAGTCCTTGCTTGCTAGCTGGTTGAAAGGCTATCATGTCAATACGTCTGTTACTCCCGTCGGTAGCTAGGCCAGAGACCTCTTCGTGCACCGTGAAACCGTGATCCCTCAGCGAGGTCGCAATCATGTGTCGTATTGTATGATGGCGGGAATTTCTCAATACCTCCCCGTGAGGGCAGGCTCCCAGGACGTGGGCAAGGGTTTCGTGCTCTCTGTGGCAACGCCGACAGAGGGTGTTGTCCTGGGACCTTCCTGGCACGCAGCGAACGGCGCACACGTTCGCTGTCATCTTGATGGCCTCTCTCCATTCCGCACAGGATAAGCCTCGGTGATCTCTTATCCATTTGTTCGCTGGCGTGTATTCCTGGAAGAGTCCGACGCCCTTTCCTTTGTGCGGCAACTTCGTCCATGACTGAACTTCTGTCTCGTAGTATCTGTCGGACCTTCCTTACGTTGGGAAGATGGCTATTTTTGGACATAACTCGATCATTCATTTCTATGCCTAGATCTTGCAAACAAATTGTACGCTCTTGTTCAAAGTTTCTAGTTGCATTAATGTAGCCGTTATTTGCAAGCGATAATTTATTACAGATGTTAATATGCTGTAGTTTGGCTTCCCAAGTTGCGCGAAACAAACCGAGGCCTCAATACTTCCTTTCGGAGTATACCATGTGATCCGGAACGTCTGCTGGTAGTTGTAATAATTCTTTAGTTCCACTCGTTAATATTTTATCCGCATCTGATAGAAAAGATTGAGGTATCTTGTTTAGGGGAGTAACTTGGAGTGGATAAATAAGAGTAGGTGATATTGAACTGTTTAAAATTGAAAATTTCTGGTCAGATTGCAGCAATGGTGAGCTAAAAAGGGTGTCAATCTTGTTTCGCGTCTTTTCAAGTACGGCTTGTGGATCCAGTTTAATTTCATTGATGAAATTCACACCTAAGTAACGAATTGCACTTCCGTTGCACTGTGATTTAATTTCACAGTCGTCATTAATGATGATGTTCTCCTCCGTTAGCCGACCTTTCTTGATAGAAAGACAAGCTGATTTTGAAGCGCTGATGTGCAGGCCGAGTTCCTTAAATCTTTCTATGGCGATCCTGGCTAGTTCGGCAGCAGATTCAGTGTTTTTCCCAAATATTACCGTATCGTCGGCGAAACACATTATAGTGAGGTTAGGCTCCTCGTTTGCAATCGAGTAACCGTAATTCCTTGCTAAAGAAACTTCAGAAAGTTCTTCCACAATATGATTGGTAGCGATATTAAATAATGCCGGTGACAAAGGGGAGCCTTGTTTAAGTTGGTCACAGGGGAATTTGAACTGAAGAATATTGAATTATTCGGGGTTTTTTTACGGAAGTGTAGGTTTGTATGAATGGTGTGTGTAAGCCAGGACATGAATGTGATGAAGAGATTAGCGTAGATATATGACGCAGTAGTTCAGTAGAAATGAAAATTAAGCCTAGTGTAGCGTGGCATGGAAGGCTGCATCCGACAAACCTATTTAACGATAATTCAAACAATACCTTATTCTTATTATTCTATCGCCGCTTTTCCCACACCCTAGTGGGGTCGCGGGCGCGGACTGTGTCACACATGTGGAGTTGACCGAATTCTGCGGTCGGCTGCTCTTTCTGACGCCGACGACATGTGAGGGACGTATCCATTATGACGTGTTCTTGTAGTGACTGGTAGTGTGATGTGTTGTGTGTATACGATGATGAATATATTGGAACAAATACGAACACCCAGTCCGCAAATAGGTGGAATTAATGAAATGTGGTTAGAATCCCATACCTGGCCGTGAATCGAACACAAGGCCCTACAATAGAATAGAATATATATTTATCACCTACAGGATGTCCCAATTACAGATGAAGTAATAGAAAATTAAATAAAATATTTAATTAAATAATTAAATAAAATAAAATTATATATATAATCTTCACGTGTTTTCTACAGATTATTGTCCGGCTCCATATCTAAATGGTTAGCGTGCTGGCCTTTGGTCACAGGGGTCCCGGGTTCGATTCCCGGCAGGGTTGGGAATTTTAACCTTAATTGGTTTATTTCGCTGGCTCGGGGGCTGGGTGTATGTATCGTCTTCATCATCATTTAATCCTCATCATGACGCGCAGGTCGCCTACGGGAGTCAAATCAAAAGACCTGCATCTGGCGAGCCGAACTTGTCCTCGGACACTCCCGGCACTAAAAGCCATACGCCATTTCATTTTTTTACAGATTATTTACATAATTTACAAAGTTATCACGTTCCACCCTTCAGAAGAACTTTCCGAATTGCAGTGGGTGGGTGGTGAAAGATGTCGAGTGACCCTTCCAGCTGATTTATGGTCCTAAGGGCTTGCAGGAACCAAGAATTTTCATGTGCAACCGTCCTGCATTTGGGCAGGTGGAATGTACATTTCTGCCTTGTTCTTCTGCTTGGAACATGAAGTGGGATCAACCCCAGTATAGCCGGACAGTCCACTTTACTCTTGTGATCAGCACGGCGAATCCCCTCGGCCGTTATTTTTGGCTTCTTAGACCGGGTAGGCTGTGTCCCATTTGCCATCACTTTAAAATTATCAGCAGCCTGTTGGGGTTTTCCAACGGCCATGCAGCCAAAGAAGTATTAAAATTTACATATGATAACAATGACATTTACAATAAGATACAAAAGTTGAAAACTAGAAAAGCGGCTGGAATTGATCAGATTTCTGGAGATATACTAAAGACAATGGGTTGGGATATAGTACCATATCTGAGGTACCTATTTGATTATTGTTTGGTCAGAGGAGCTATACCAGATGAATGGAGAGTTGCTATTGTAGCCCCTGTGTATAAAGGAAAGGGTGATAGACATAAAGCTGAAAATTACAGGCCAGTAAGTTTGACATACGTTGCATGTAAGCTTTGGGAAGGCATTCTTTCCGATTATATTAGACATGTTTGTGAAATTAATAACTGGTTCGATAGAAGGCAGTTCGGTTTTAGGAAAGGTTATTCCACTGAAGCTCAACTTGTAGGATTCCAACTAGATATAGCAGATATCTTGGATTCTGGAGGTCAAATGGACTGTATCGCGATTGTCCTTTTTAAAGCATTTGATAGGGTGGATCGTGGGAGACTACTGGCAAAAATGAGTGCAATTGGACTAGACAAAAGATTGACTGAATGGATTGCTATATTTCTAGAAAATACATCTCAGAGAATTAGAGTAGGTGAAGCTCTATCTGACCCTGTAATAATTAAGAGGGGAATTCCTCAAGGCAGTATTATCGGACCTTTATGTTTTCTTATACAGGGTGGCCCACTTAAACTTTTCACCGCAGATATATCTGGAACAACAAGATATATTGAAAAATGACTTTCACAGGCATGAAGGCAGGGAAGGGGCTAATTAAAGTAAATACTATGAGCCAGTCAAAAACGCAGGAAAATAGTATTTTCAACATCAACTTACGTTGTTTTAAGTGGACACTCTGTATTATTTCGTAAGCAATCGTTAACATGAAAAATCACATAAGTAATGGCGCTTGTTTCATCGCAATAGGTAAATTACATCCCGAGATATTGCAACGTGAAGTTGACGCTTGAGATAAACGAAACGCGCAGCAGTTGCACATCGCGAGATTCCAGCAGGAATCTCACGGTCCTCTTACTCGCGATATGATTGCCGTACTACAATGCGACAGGCGCTATACTTAATGCTATTTGCACTGTAATCAAGAGGGATGAAAATAAGAGAAGGGTTTCCTGCCACAGCAAAACGATATGTAAATAACGGTTTCTCTTGCGTGTTTTATTTACCTACACAGTACATTGCAGTACTCTGTACTGTACTACTTCAGAATGTACATAATTCGTACAGCAAAGTTACTGTTACAAAATTCTCTTATTTTCATCCCTCTTGATAGCAGTGCAAATACCGGGCGAGTTGGCCGTGCGCGTAGAGGAACGCGGCTGTGAGCTTGCATCCGGGAGATAGTGGGTTCGAATCCCACTATCGGCAGCCCTGAAGATGGTTTTGCGTGGTTTCCCATTTTCACACCAGGCAAATGCTGGGGCTGTACCTTAATTAAGGCCACGGCCGCTTCCTTCCAACACCTAGGCCTTTCCTATCCCATCGTCGCCATAAGACCTATCTGTGTCGGTGCGACGTAAAGCCCCTAGCAAAAAAAATGTTATGGAGGGCAAGAGAAGTATAGGTATACCAAGATGACGGCGATTAGACTCAGTTCCTAACAGTTTAAAGATAAAATGTATAGAATTAAACGAGGCCACCGAACTAGTTTCATATAGAGGACTGTGACAGCGGTTAGTAAGTTCACAGAGGCTTGCAGACTGAAGGCCGAAGGGCATGACATCTATAATGAAGATGTATGTATAAATTAATATTTCATACGAAAATATTCTGTGTAATATACATAACAGTCTATTCGATACTTACCAGTATCTGCATCCATTAAAACATTAATAATCACAAGAAAGGGGAAGTCGATATGAAACACAGCTTTGGTTCTAGGGGATACCCAAATCACAGTGGTCGCATGGATATGCGCATATTATATAATCCGACATGTTTTATTAATGGAAAAAATACCACGTCGTAAAGTGCAAGTTTCACTCATATTGTTCTGATATTCTAGCCTGAGCATTTGCTCAAAGCCAACAACATATCATTTCCAATAGGAATTAATAGAATATGTGGGAAAGAGGGGATAATAATAATAATAATAATAATAATAATAATAATAATAATAATAATAATAAACATCGAGCTCGATAGCTGCAGTCGCTTTAGTGCGGCAAGTATCCAGTATTCGGTAGACAGTGGGTTCGAACCCCACTGTCGGCAGCCCTGAAGGTGGTTTTCCGTGGTTTCCCATTTTCACACCAGGCAAATGCTGGGGCTGTACCTTAATTAAGGGGCGACATAAAACATTTAACAAATAATAATAATAATAATAGTTAACGCATCAGTCTCAAACGGTACATGTAAGTAATTTAATGAGTTTCAAAATTCGATTCATAAAAACCCTGTACGAATTCTTCAGTTGGGAATTGCCCCACAGCAAACTGACCCTTTGTATGTCAAGAGTAGCTGCGTTTCATTTCGTAATTAGTTTACATTGCAGTAAGGTTTTCAGTGTGGACCTGACAAACATTAGAGTGTGATAAGACAACTTGTACCATAGGATAACATCACTCCAGAAGAGGGAAGTTTAGCACTAGAGTATCAGCTAATATGAAGGGTACAGAGAACCCACAGACTCAAGGAAACCACATTTTCAAGGAGATCATTTTTTAAATTTGAAACGCTTTTATGATTGTAGTTTTGAATATATCACAGTTTTAAACATTTCGTTGGGTGTGTGAACTTGTTGGTGATAAGCTTTTAGTAAAACACATCATTATTGGAAGTTCATACAGTACAAAATAATTTTTTATCCATCTCTACATTGACTCTGATCGTTCTTTCTCTGTATCACTAGGTATAGAGATTGTAGATCACTCAAAATACTAGCAATAATTTCTGTTATTATGTTAATGATAGCAGTTATAAACTGAGGATTGAACTACATCTATATATATAAAATAAGAGTTTTGCCTGTACATTGCTCAGAATTTGAAAAGAATGGTATTTCTGTATCGGTCATGTCCACAGTAACAAGAAAATGCATTTTTTACTTTTCCGTAATTTCTGTCTGTCTGTATGCATGTATGTACACGCATCACGAGAAAACGGCTGAAGAGAATTTTATGAAAATCGGAATGTAAAGTCGGGTGATGAACCGCTACAATCTACGCTAAAAATTATTTTAATCACTCTGAGTGAAATGGTATTTTTTTGGGAAGGCCTGAAATTTAATCTCAAATATTTATGTTATTAGTGGTCGTGTATTAATGATAATCGCTAGAAAAAGATGGAAAATAAGTCGCTACAATATAGGCTATACACGCTGAGAGAAATGGTAGTTTAGGGGAAGGCGTAAAATTTAATTGTCAAATATTTATTTTATTAGTGGTCGTATCTTCACGAAAATTGGTACGCAAAGTCGGGGAATAGGTCGCTATAATCTAGGCTATCAATAATGTTATTCGCACTGAGTAAAATGGCAGTTTAGGGGAAGGTCTGAAATGTAATCTATACATAAAATAAGTGTTTTGCCTGTACATTGCTCAGAATTTGAAATGAATGGTATTTCTGTATCTGTCATGTCCACAGTAACAAAGAAATGCATTTTTTTACCTTTCCGCAATGACTGTCTGTATGTATGTATGTACGTATGATTCTACACGCATCACGATAAAACGGCTGAAGAGAATTTAATGAAAATCGGTATGTAATGACGGGTGATGAACCACTTCAATCTAGGCTACAAATTATTTTATTCACGCTGAGTGAAATGGTAGTTTAGGAGAAGGTCTGAAATGTAATTCTCAAATAAGTTATTTATGTTATTAGTGGTCGTATCGATAAATACTACATAACTAACCTAACTTTATTTATGTCGTATGTTAGTAGTCGTAGTAGTAGTAGTAGTAGTTATGTAAGAAGTTATTCAATTTCCGATCATTTATGTCTTATACATTGTTACTGTACCGCATATAATCGGAGATATTCATGAATTTGGATTTTTGTTACTGAGTCCATATCAGCGCCGAGTCACGAGAAAATGGGTAAACAGAATTTAGTGAAAATCGGTGTGTAAAGTCTGAGAATAAGGAACTACAGTCTACGATATAAATAATTTTGTAAGACACCCTAATATCACAGAGTCGAAAGAAAACTAATGTGAAGGCCTGCAATATAGAAAGCTCATAAACTTTATCAACAATAACACTACATTGACCATTGTTTGTTGTGATGTGCTTTTTGTCTTCTCCTTCCTCTCATCCCCGATAGATAGCATTACTGCAGCGTACCGAGGTTTTTTTTAAATTTGCTTGACGTCGCACCGACACAGGTAGGACTTATGGCGACGATGGGATAGGAAATGAAATAGTGGTGTGAAGGAAGCGGTTTTGGCTTTAAGGTACAGCCTTGTGTGACTGGTGTGAAAATGGGAAACCACGGAATACCATCTTTTTCTTTTTTTGCTTAGCGTCGCACCGACACAGATATGTCTTATGTGACGCATGGGATAGGAAAGGTCTAGGAAGTGGAAGGAAGCGGCCGTGGCTTTAATTAAGGTACAGTCCCGGCATTTGCCTGGTGTGAAAATGGGAAACCACGGAGAACCATCGTCAGGGATGCCGACAGTGGGGCTCGAACGCACCATCTCCCGAATACCATCTTCAGGGTTGCCGGCAGTGGGGTTCGAATCCGCTATTTCCCGGATGCAATCTCACAACTGCGCGCCCCTAAGCACTCGGCCAACTCGCTTGGTCGTACCGACTGTAACAGCCTTCCTGTATATTGGTGGGAAGTAGCTGGGGTGTAAGATAACTTTCTTCTTTAGCATGCGATTCCTCTGGTTCATACATTTTCTGATATATCTGGTACGTAACACACTGGTTCATAATAGTATTCGAGCTATACAATCCGTACTCTGAGCCACTGATTGGAATGAGTAGTGTGCATATTTAACGGAATAATGGCAGAGGAGTGTTCACGGCAGTCTGCGACCTGGTTATTCCAGCTCTGGAACTTTGGACTCATAGAACGGCACCGTAGTACTGTTCGTTGAATGTGAGAAAGTGTGCGGTTTTTCATTTGATCGAGTATTTTATATCATAACATTGCTTTCAATCGCTACATTCCTACTGACGTTTTTTGTAATGACCTATGTTGAATTCAGTTAGGAAAACCACCAAGTCAGTCTTTCTGAGAATCCCGTAGCGAAGCACGGGTACATCAGCTATGATATTATAACTTGAATGTTAAATTTTCCTTTAATGTCCATGTGTTCTTTCTATCTTACTACTGTTTTAGAAGAGACGTCTTGATTTTTGTGTCTGAAATGGAAAAAAAAAATTAATATTACTTTTTAGTCTGAGAAGTTCCGAGTGATGAAGAAGCGAAGAGTGACGTAAAATTTCATACCTCTAGTAATCGCTGTCCCTCTCCTCTGGGTGGTTCTTCTCAGTTCCGACATGTGTCGAAAAAATGGTGTGCTTTGTATATGCAGAATTTATTCAAGGATTTAATGTCTCTGTATTTTGCTGCATTCAAAGGAATACGTTCTTTATATAACATTTCGGGTTCTATGTGCCGAACGTGATCAGGCTGTTTGTTACTTTGTTTACCTGTTTTTTTACAATGACTATCGATCTCTATGCACTTGTCCCGATGCTGAATCGTTTGAGTATTTTCAGCTGTAACCACAATCTACATTATAGGGCGTGTAGCAACTGCAAACTTCTTGCTGTAGGTTTGTTGAAAGGCATTTCCTCAAGCTTTGAACATTTCCGAAGCACATTCCACGACCCCAAAGGGTGTTGGTTTGACCCTGGCAATAGAAATTGCGCCCGCCAGTCTGCTGGAGTTTTCTGGGGCGGGGGGAAGGTGTAATTTACTTACTGGGGAATTATATGAGTCCTCCCCCGCCGGGTACTGCTAAAGTGAACAAAGACTAGTAGTTAAGCCCTATGTTTCGTACCCTGATTTCATGTCACCAGAAACATTTGCACGACCTGAGGAACCATAACTGATTTAATGAGCCATTCGCGGTTTCACCTTAATTTGGCTTGCGCTGAGACATGCATGGCTTAATCTTTGAGACAAGCATATGACTACTGGCAGGATCAACCAGGGAGCTGGCTGGCTCGAGAGTCGAAACTGACGTCGTGGCCATAGACTTGCTTTGCTTCTTTCCCTCGCCCTGGTCTATCCTTTCCAACCTTCCCGTCCATATTTCATTAATGTTCCTTCTTTATAATCATGTAATATTAATTTCATTTGAATTTATTATAATTTGTGGCAATTATTGTACATTATGCCCCACAAACACCTAAGTTGTAAGTTATTCATTATCTAAGGAGTAAGTTCATACGAATTCGCATAAAATATCAGGGTCATTTGCCGGGGCTGACTAGCTCAGCTGTATAGTAGAGCGCTGGCCTTCTCAGTTCAATTGGTGGCTTCGGTACCGGCTCAGACCGGTGGTATTTGAAGGTGCTCAAAAACATCAGCCTCGTTCCAGTAGATTTTACGGCACGTAAAAGAACTCCTGCGGGAAAGTTTGACAGTGCTTGAAGTGAAACCACTCTCGTAACTATCTGATTGTTTGAATGTTCGTATGTGGTCTTCAGAACAAGTGTCCGGCTCGATTGTTAAATAGTTTGCGTGTTGGCCAGTCCAATGGATCCCGAGTTCAATTCCCGGTCCGGTCGGGGATTTCAACGATTGGCTTCGTGGTCCTGTAGGCCGGGAGTTTGTTCCGTCTTCAATATTAAAATTCATCAAGGTAGGGCTAGGCCCATATCCTCAGAGACGCGCAGGTCGCCTCGAAGGTGTCCACCAGAACTTTCTGGAGGCCGTACGCAATATTACATTATCAGAAGAAGTGTACGTCAGATTACGCATCCACTGTAACCGTAGCCTTAGCTAAATGAAGAACCTGGCGAGTTGGCCGCGCGGTTAGGTGCACTGAGCTGTGAAGTTGCATTCGGGGGATAGTGGATTCGAACCCCAATGTAGACAATAGGAAGATTGGAAGGGATAGACAGGGAAGAGGGAACGAAGTGGCCATGGCACTTTGAGGATGGTTGAGGTGGAAATCCAATCTCCCTGTATCAGTTGACCTCCCAATGCTGAGTTGACCCAGTTCCAGTCCTCGTACCACTTTTCAAACTTTCATGGCAGAGCCGAGAATCGAACGCGGGCCTTCGGGGTGGCAGCTAATGACACTAAAAACTACACGAGCCACTTAAATCCACGGAGTCTCCTTCCCACGTCGACGTAAAAACTATCGGGGTCGGTGCGACGTAAAGTAAAATTGTTAAACAATGTAATTTAAAATTGTAGTTATTCGCTCTGAATGTACTCAAACCGCCTGTGTGGTGTAGTGCTTGGTGTGAAAGCTGCCACCTCCGAGGTCCGGGTTCGATTTCCGTCTCTGCCGTGAAATTTGAAAAGTGGAACGGGGTCCACTCAACCTCTGGGGTCAAACGAGAAGAGGGGGGGGGGGGGGGGGTTCGATTCCCACATCAGCCATCCTTGAAGTGGTCCACTGGAGGAGGAGGAGGAGGTGATCGACTCGAGTTCCCTACTCGTAGAAAGAATCCTGTTTCGCTAATATCGTGTAAGCCAATGAGCATTCCACTTTCAAATGCACTGAAATTTGGCGCTCTAGTTCGCCCTTCCTTTTCCATTTCGCTGATACTGCTAACCTAAACTAACCTAACGAAACAAAATGAATTAATCTTACAAATGAGCGGCTGTAATATAAGTTCTGATTAAAATGACCACAGTGATTGAGGGAAGGAAGAATGTTTATAGGCCTACAACTTTGTTTATACAAGTGAAAAATAATTAAAATATTATTCGACCTAGTTCCGGACAAAACGTAAACAGCTCGAGTTAGGAACACGTGACGGTGGAAATTGTCACTGCCTTTTGGATAAATTAAGGACAAGTGCCTGTCGAACTGATCACTGTCCTCTGAATACTACTTTGAATTGCTTGAGGGGAATAATAGCGAGGAAAACGATCACCAAGGAACCGTTGTTTCGAAGACAAGGATTAGCAATGGTCCAACAGGTTAATGACTCGGATGTTTAAGACCTAAAAATAGCCCAAATATGACCTCAAAAATGAGGAAATATGACCTCAAAAGTGACGAAATATGATGTAAAAATGACAAAATATGACCCGAAAATGATTAATCAAAATGAGGTCATTTTAAAATAAAGTATAAATCGGAACGGCAATTCCTCTGATACATATTTGTTAACTAAATTCTTTATTCTTATTTTAATACTTTAATATTAATATTATAAACTAACCGCCTGTACAGGAATATTCTTCTCCAAATTCCTTAAGAAAGCTTCGTAAATTAACACTTGCAGAGGACTTTTCCCAGGGTGCGAAATCGGAAAATAGTGGTGGGCGGGGGCAGAAGGATCATTGGACTTAATACTAGTGTTTATTTCAAGCAGTACCCGGCCTGGGAAGGGTAAAGCTGTATAATTCCCTTGTAAGTAAATTACCACCTACCTCTGAAAAATATAAATTTAAAATATTTCTGTTTGAATTCTGTTGTTATAGTAAGAATGATATTCAATGTAAATTATTTCCAGGTTTCAGATGGACTTGCCAGAGTTAAATATGAAAAATAGGCTGTATGTGCGGAGTTGCCACCTCTACTTTGTTTAATTACTCAAAGTGTGGCAGTCATCCTGTTATTGCTATCTTATGTGTACTGGTATTATTGTTGTTTTTATGAAAATATTCACAGTAAAAACACTGATTTCAGTGATATACCGGCATGTTAAATATTTTCCACATTTTAAAACGAAGAATCCCCCATGGGCAATTTTAGTGGTGGGGGATCTTTGTGATAAAATCATTGGGGGTGAAAACCCTCCCTCCCCACCGCCCCCTCCGATATTTCGCACCCTGGCTTATCCTTAAGCATACTGGAATGTGTGCTGCCATACGGTTTACTATAAACTAAGGCTTCTGTAAGTGAAAGGAGGTGAAGGTTCTAATATCTGAACAAAGACAAGTGAGCGATTACCAGAAGTAATTAGCTCACTCCTGGGACGGGATTTTCCGCATTATTTCTGTCGCTACCTGGGAGACCGGGTTGTCGAGTACAGCGGGTTGGTTATTCGACTTGTATCGACAGGGTCATACCGAGAAGCAGTTTTGTAAACACTAGTTCGCATTCGCTAAGTTGAAGATGATTTCGCACAACTACAGCTGTCGTCAAATCGCCGAAATATGATGTTTCTAGTAAAATAGCTCAAAATATGATCTTATGGCAAAAAATAGCCAAAACATGCATTTATATGACAAATGAAAATCACTTAATTCTGACGATAATCACCTGATTTACACCGAAATCCAATCAGGCGAGAAAATAGAGTCAAAGCAAAAAAAAAAAACTTTTACCAAGATTTCGTAAAGCCTGATATTTACCGAGAATGGTGCACCCGGGCATGAATAATTTATAATACATTTTATGTTTAAACTTAAATACGCCGCAAAAATATATGTTTCTAACTTTTGTTTTTTAATTATTAACACTCTACTGTACTCTTGTTAGAGGCTAAAGAAACTGGACCGCGCGGCGTAATTTCTGGGATGCAAGGGCATTGAAGATTTCAATGGCATCAGTGGATGTCATATTCAATGCTGAAGGGGCTGAGTTCGTTGAATCTCTCTTGGGTCATACCATTTCGCAAGTAGCTCTTTATAAGTCTGCGTTTCGAATTTTATCATTTTCCTGAAGAAACTTTCATTTTTTATTCTTTACGTCACACCGACAGAGATGGGTCTTAGGGGGACATGGGACGGGAAAGGGGAAGCGTGGGAAGGAATCGACTGTGGCCTTGATTAACGAGGGAAACCACGGAAAACCATTTTCAGGTCTGCCGACAGTGGGGTTCGAACCTACTATCTCCCGATTACTGGATACTGGCCGCACTTAAGCGACTACAGCTATCGAGCTCGGTGATAATAATAATAAGGAAATGAAAAATGAAATGGCGTATGGCTTTTAGTGCCGGGAGTGTCCGAGGACAAGTTCGGCTCGCCAGATGCAGGTATTTTTATTTAACGCCCGTAGGCGATGGCGGTGGTGGTGATTATTGTTTTAAGAGTAAGTACAACTAGGCATCCATCCTCAATATAACACTAATCAGAGGGAAAATTTCGAAGGGATCCGACACTTCGATAAATGGAGATATCGGCCAAAGGAAGACAAGGACCACGAAGGACGCGAAAATGAATGACTTCCTAGCTCACGCAAACCTAGAAGCGTCGGGGTCAGAAAAGAACAAGAGTTGACCAAGAGAGCTAGTATAGGATAGATGAAAGTGAGGAGCCTGGCACAAGTAAGTTGAAACAATGCCAGGACTCAGCTAAGGCCCCCGTGTTCGCCAACCCACGCTCCAAAGTTCAGAGCCCCTGGGGCCCCTTTTAGTGGCCTCTTACGACAGGAGGGTGATACCGTGTGTGTTATTCAACCGTCCCCACCTGTAGGAGACCGTAGGCGACCTGCGCGTCGTGATGAGGATGAAGACGACACATAAGCTACACCCAGCTCCTGTGCCAGCGATATCAACCAATTATGGTTAAAATTCACGACCCTTCGGGGAATGAACACGGGGCTCCTGTGACCAAAGACCCGCACGCTAACCATTCAGCCATGGAGGCGTATATAATAATAATAATGGAAGTCGTAAAATTTAAAAAACGAGATTTCTACGTCCGGAGGTGCATATGGCCTTGAGGTTCACACAGCCTGCACCAAAAATGAGTACCAGGTTAATTCCTGGCGGCTAACCACTCTACCCCATCAAGTGCCGGGTTGCGGATAGTGCAAGCCTTTACCTTCTACCCTCTCCAAGGGCCTTCATGGCCTGTACGGAGAGGACTTTTTTTAAATTAATGTTATTATTATTATTATCTAGACATTCTAGATCGTTAAGGCGTCAAGTCTATAAGTTCTGACCCCGTAGTAAGCCGGTTCGAGACCCATTGGTCGAATAAATTTTCACCATCAGAATGTTGGCCGGCGGGATAGAAGTGGTGGTATACAATTTCTAATCACTAGATTGCGTGCCAAAAGTCTGGATTAATTTCCAAATCTCTCCGCAGTGCTCGTATGGAGTGGGGTCATATGACGCTGTTGATGGTGATTCGTCCGTCGGATGGCGACGTCAAGCTTTGAGCAGAACCCTTGGTGCTATTCAACAGGAGTAGGCTATGTGCTGGCACCGGATTTCACCCTTTCCTTCCTACTCTCATATATCACGTAATTCATCTCATTAATTCCTCTGGTGAGATTGGCGTCAGGAAGGGCACCCGGTCGTAAAAAATCACCACGAACTTTCGTTTCACTTCATACCCGACCCGGCAGAGAAATGGAACAAGGCTTGAACATGTACATACATGATAATTAAAAATGAGGCACATGATCTTGATGTTAAGGCCCTAACACATCGTAACCAGTTAATATCACATTTATAATTAGTTATAAATTAACTTCATGTTTAACGGAAAAAATTAGCGTCGTGTGTGGTGTTTCAAAACCACAGAAAATAATTTTTAGAGTACATACCTTTTTAATGGTTAGAGCACATGTTTCGACCAATCAGGTTAACCGTTGTCTACGAGAAACATAAGTCCGGGATATACAGCACACAATCGCCGCTAGAGTTCTCTTTACTGAGCTTTCGCCCGCACATTGCAACACGTTCCAGTAGGAACACCTATAAAATTCATTGAAACTAGCAATTTTAGAAGACATCGAACAGATGTGAGATAAAACAATAGCCAAGAGCAGTTGTATGACTTGCTTCCTACAACGTATTTCTTACACTTTGCTTAAACGAAATAAGTACTTCACGAAATAAGATGAGAAGTCCATTAGCGAGTTTGTCACTTCTTCCCGATTTCTCTAATTCTGCCTCAGTTTATCCGATAAATTGATCGAGATTGCGCTCATAAATAAGCTGGGTTTAATCACAATCTTATAAATTATCGGCTATCCAACCATTTCCTCCACACCTCTGATGTTGTGACATTCGTATCGAAGTAATAATAATAATAATAATAACTTAAATGTTTCCACCTTTTCAATACAATATATTCACAAAATTACAAAATTATACGGTACTAGTTTCGACCCATTATACAATATTATTGTCTTAGGATTTCGCCACAAATGATCTTTGCTCCAATACGGCTGATGATGACCCCTAGATGGGTCGAAACTAGTACCGTATAATTTTGTATTTTGTGAATATTTTGTATTGAAAAGGTGGAAACATTTAAGTTATTATTATTATTATTACTTATATATTGTTCAATACGGACCAAAAACATGAAATTCGTATCGAAGCCGCTGTTTGAAGAGCGATGTTATGCCCGTTTCGCCGTTAGAAAATCCTATATAATTTTTCAGCTTCTTCTTATGTGGTACAGTTAGGCATTGCAAGGATCTCAAATCTGTAGTCGGTAGGTGCTTTCCTATGCCAGAGGACGCAAACTTTTAGTGTCGTTTCTCCGTATTTCACTTTTTCCTCCCCTAAGATTCAGTTTTTTCTAACATGAATTAAGCTCCTAAATGATAGTTTGTACCAATATTTTCAATTTCGTTTACTTTTTGGTCAAGTTCAGATACCCTAAATATTTTTTTCTGATTTCATTACCGTGTTCTACTTCTCAATTTAAAGACTGTTTTCCGTAATCTGGCATTTGAAATCTCATCATCATCAGTATATATTAAGATTTAACATTGATACTCGTAGCCTTTCCTTCACATAGAAACGAGACTTGTAGGTACTTTTTTGTTTGTGGGTGACGTAGATCAGTTATATGCTGGAGGTATGGTATATTCATCATTATCTGAATCAGAAATTTTACTAAATTTTAATGGCATTACGTCATTTCTTGGAGCTGGAGGCTTCCTGCGTTTGACGATTTTGTGTTGTGAACAGGATTAACACTAAAAACAAAAAGAACTTCGTTGGGGATAATTCGCTTGATTGATATGCTTACACAGAAATCTGATGTATTAAAATGCAAGCAGCATACCCGTGCCTCGAAATAGCTTGCCTGCATTTCTCTCTTAAACCTCACTCCGAAGGAAAATTATGGAACGTCATATTTTCTTGCTTTTTAGCGGTATCCGATGTACGTAGAGGTACACAACAGTGCACCATGCCTTAACCTCACGGACACTCACCGACAGAAACAATACGCACAATAAATTGCTTAAAATCAACACATCACAATTACTCCGTACATCAGAATGTTAAAGTTCGCCAAGAGCCAAGGTCTGTCTAGGGAGTCAAGTCACGAATGCTACTTATGGAGCCGCCATATTGGGTCTTTAAGTGAACGTAACCAATGGCAAGTGTATTCGAATTTAGAGGATTTATGCACCAAATACTGAACAAAAAACAAACGAACAACTAATTCTCATCAGAATTTAACTGGGCATCTATTTTTCATGTATATATAACCGTACAACTTGTAAATGACATGAATGCATTCACAGCTATTTGAATAGGAAGATAATTGAAACTAAATTTCGTTTTTTTTTTTTTTTTTTTTTTTTTTTGAGAAACATGAATCAGGAGAAGTGCTCATGTATGCTTTTTCTCTGCTATATACTCGATGTTACCGTGTTTCTAATCAATATCGTCTGTCAAAATACGTAACCTCATTGACAGAAACACACAAATCTGTACAGTACCTCTATTATATCATGAATAGATGAAATATTGAACTTAAATGTATTTAAATACAGTTGTAGTAAATTTCCTTGAGCCTTTCCTTTATTATTATTATTATTATTATTATTATTATTATTATTATTATTATTATTATTATTATTATTATTATTCCTATTTGCTTTACGTCGCACCGACACAGATATGTCTTATGGCTTCGTTGGGGGAGGAAAGGCCTAGGAATGGGAAGGAAGAGGCCGTGGCCTTAATTAAGGTACAGCCCCAGCATTTGCTTGGTGTGAAACTGCGAAATCACGGAAAACCATCTTCAGGGCTGCCGACAGTGAGGTTCGAACCCACTATCTCCCGGATGCAAGCTGAGAGCTTCGCGCCCCTAAGGGCACATCCAACTTGCCCGATGATTTTCCTTCGGGCATTGCCACAGACACCCTTCATCTTCACAATAAATCACCACACGTTCTGAAGATAAAGCGTACGCGTACAACAGTTCACATCGAGGAGGAGGTATAAGGGTTCGACGTTGATTGGTTCTCGCATATGTCTTCGAAAGTTTGAGGGGTTGAAGGCTTCGAGGTCAAATTGTTCCTTGTTTCTCCTGACGGAAATTTCCTAAGTACCATTTCTGGTGACTTCCAAGAATTCCCATTTTCGTTCGTGGGGTAAACAGATCTTGAGAAATGGGAAGATAATACTGTCGAGCATACCAGTAACAATATAATGCACAGGAAGAAAATTGGCTTCTTTAAAATAGATTAAAAAGGCATCAAGTAGGCAATTATACTCCAAATAGGCACAAAACCCTGAAATAGGCATTTATAGGCACAATAACACCAAATAAATCTAGCTTAAAGGAACCTTAAAGGAACCTAAAACGGATCTCCTTGATATATCGAGTTTGTGCATTCTGTTTAAATTCGTTATAGGCAATTGTGACTCAATCAATCAATCACTACTGATCTGCATTTAGGGCAGTCGCCCAGGTTGCAGATTCCCTATCTGTTGTTTTCCTAGCCTTTTCTCAAATGATTGCAAAGAAATTGGAAATTTATTGAACATTTCCCTTGATAAGTTATTCCAATCCCTAACTCCCCTTCCTATAAACAAATATTTGCCCCAATTTGTCCTCTTGAATTCCAACTTGTATCTTCATATTGTGATCTTTCCTACTTTTACAGGCACCATCCAAACTTATTCGTCTACTGATGTCCTCCCACGCCATCTCTCCACTGACAGCTCGGAACATACCACTTAAATACAAAGTACAAGTGTTTATTTATATATCCACCTATTCATTGAATATATGGATATATATGGATATATAAATAAACACTTGTAACATACTTTGTATTTACGTACATTTCAATACGGACCTAACATGAGAATTATAACATGTAACATACCACTTAGTCGAGCAGCTCGTCTCCTTTCTCCCAAGTCTTCCCATCCCAAACTTTGCAACATTTTTGTAACGCTACTCTTTTGTCAGAAATTGCACAGAACAAACTGAGCTGCTTTTCTTTGGAATTTTTCCAGTTCCTGAATCAAGTAATCCTGGTAAGGGTCCCATACACTGGAACCATACTCTAGTTGGGGTCTCACCAGAGACAAATATGCTCTCTCCTTTACATCCTTACTACAACCCCTAAATACTCTCATAACCATGTGCAGAGATTTGTACCCTTTATTTACAATCATATTTATGTGATTACCCCAATGAAGATTTTTCCTTATATTAATACCTAGATATTTACAATGATCCCCAAAGGGAACCTTCACCCCATCAACGCAGTAATTAAAACTAAGAGGACTTTTCCTATTTGTGAAACTCACAACCTAACTTTTATTCCCGTTTATCATCATACCATTGCCTACTGTCCATCTCACAACATTATCGAGGTCATTTTGCAGTTGCTCACAATCTTGTAACTTATTTATTACTCTGTACAGAATAACATCATCTTTCAAAAGCCTTATCCCTGATTCAACTTCTTTACACATATCATTGATATATATAACAAAACATAAAGGTCCAATAATACTGTCATGAGGAATTCCCCTCTTAATTTTTACAGGGACAGATAAAGCTTCACCTACTCTAATTCTCTGAGATCTATTTTCTGGAAATATAGCAACCCATTCGGTCACTCTTTTGTCTAGTCCAATTGCACTCATTTTTGCCAGTAGTCTCCCATGATCCACCCTACCAAATGCTTTAGACAGGCCAATCGCGATACAGTCCATTTGACCTCCAGAATCCAAAATATCTGCTATATCTTGTTGGAATAATACAAGTTGAGCTTCAGTGGAATAACCTTTCCTAAAACCGAACTGCCTTCTATCGAACCAGTTATAAATTTCACAAACATGTCTAATATAATCAGAAAGAATGCCTTCCCAAAGCTTACATACAATGCATGTCAAACTGACTGGCCTGTAATTTTCAGCTTTATGTTTATCACCCTTTCCTATATATACAGGGGCTACTATAGCAGCTCTCCATTCATTTGGTAAAGTTCCTTCATGCAAACAATAATCAAACAAGTACTTCAGATATGGTACTACAGGGAGAATAATTTAAGTGTTCCGACTTCTTCTCGCATGCCGGGGAAGTCCTGAGCCACCAGCAGTGCCTATGCAGTGGCCTCCACAGTATGCACTAGCCTTGCTTCTTGGGTGGTGTTCTAAGTCCCAACTGATGAGCCTAACTTAGCACACGAGGGCGAAACGCAGGCAACCAAGAATGAGTTAGCTGGAAAATTTATAATGTCCAATAACGGACCATTATATTGGTATTATAAATTTACTCATTAGGGACAAATATTTTGAATTCCCTATGGGAATCAACATCTGTATTATGTGACTCTGAAGTCGAAAATTCTCATCTGCAGCAATAGAGTGGCTGGGACATAAGTATCATAATAACAGTACCGGAACTATTACTGTCATTCTCTTTCATAATATTGATCAAGGCCCAATACTGCCATCAAACTTTGATACTGAAGCACACCCTATAGATTATTTATTTATGTAATTTGTGGTGAGCGAGGATTCAACTTCTACGACCATTCTTTGACTAATTTTTCCACTTTTTGACAAGCAAAGTCACAAAGCGAAACCAAGTCACTGAAAGAAGCTATCTGTACATATATTTCATAATAGTGGACTAATGTGTAATGAGTGCAGTAGCCGAGACACGAGTTCTTGAGAACAATTTTTCGAGATTTCCCATTCTCACTCCCAGGCAAATGACCCCACAACAGCAACGTGTAAGGCTGGCCTGGAGTCGAGAAAGATCGACGTGGATCGACGGATGGCATAGGGTCGTCTTTAGTGATGAATCACCCTTCTGTCTTGCCCGCCGTGATCACCAGAATCATGTGCGCTGACGTACCGGGGAGAGGGGCCGCCCAGATCAGTCACTATCAGTCACTAATGATCTGCATTTAGGGTAGTCGCCCAGGTGGCAGATTACCTATCTGTTGTTTTCCTAGCCTTTTCTTAAATGATTGCATAGAAATTGGAAATTTATTGAACATCTCCCTTGGTAAGTTATTCCAATCCCTAACTCCCCTTCCTATAAATGAATATTTGCCCCAATTTGTCCTCTTGAATTCCAACTTGTATCTTCATATTGTGATCTTTCCTACTTTTAAAAACACCATTCAAACTTTTACATCTACTGATGTCCTCCCACGCCATCTCTCCACTGACAGCTAGGAACATACCACTTAGTCGAGCAGCTCGTCTCCTTTCTCCCAAGTCTTCCCAGCCCAAACTTTGCAACATTTTTGTAATGCTACTCTTTTGTCGGAAATCGCCCAGAACAAATCGAGCTGCTTTTCGTTGGATTTTTTCCAGTTCCTGGATCAAGTAATCCTGGTAAGGGTGCCATACACTGGAACCATACTGTAATGGTCATAGCGTCCACCATGTCAACTGGCAGTGGGCCCGGCCCCATATAATCCCACCCCTTACGCTTCAACTGCGCCAATCACTAGCAGTGCTAAGTGCTAGGCCATCCTCACTCGCTTCTGCTCGTGGTCCCATAGCAGAGAAGTATGGAAATGACTCCACGATTAATCTGGAGTGTTCCATCTCGCGATGTTCCTGGATCCATCCAGCATCCGGACGATTCTAGAAGAGCCAGCGCAGGTATATAAGAGAGGAACGACCTGCCTGGAATTAGTGAGAGACTGAGTTAGAAGTTGGTGTGGTTCAGTCATGAGCGACTGCCAGTATAGTGAAGTATGTGAACTGCCGTGATAATCGGACTAGTGTGTTACAGTGCGGACTGTCGGCGAAGGAGAGAACGTGTAGCCGAGCAACGCGGGACCTTGTGTGTGGGTGTAAAACTGTGTAGTGTGAGAACAAGTGAGAAACGAAGGGAGAGAGAGCCTATGAACTGCGTACGTGTGTGTTGTGAACAACAGTTGTGTGTAGTTTTAGTGCCTAGCTAATAAATCTTAGTATTGAAGCTACCAGTCTAGTGTTAATTGTTCCTACTACCCTGCCAACTCGTTACAATACTCTAGTTGGCATCTCACCAGAGACAAATATACTCTCTCCTTTACATTGTTACTACAACCCGTAAATATTCTCATAACCATGTGCAGAGATCTATACCCTTTGTTTACAATCATATTTATGTGATTACCCCAATGAAGATCTTTCCTCATATTAATGCCTAGGTATTTACAATGATCACCAAAGGGAACTTTCACCCCATCAACGCAGTAATTAAAACTGAGAGGACATTTCCTATTTGTGAAACTCACAACCTGACTTTTTCCCCGTTTATCATCATACCATTGCCTACTGTCCACCTCACAACATTATAGAGATCATTTTGCAGTTGCTTACAATCTTGTAACTTATTTATTACTCTGTACAGAATAACATCATCTGCGAAAAGCCTTATCTCTGATTCCACTTCTTTACACATATCATTCATATATATATATAAAACATAAACATCCAATAATACTGCCTTGAGGAATTCCCCTCTTAATTTTTACAGGGACAGATAAAGCTTCCCCTACTCTAAATCTCTGAGTTCTATTTTCTAGAAACAGAGCCACCCATTCAGTCACTCTTTTGTCAAGTCCAATTGCACTCATTTTTGCCAGTAGTCTCCCGTGATCTACCCTATCAAATGCCTTAGACAGGTCAATCGCGATTCAGTCCAATTGACCTCCTGAATCCAGAATATCTGCTATATCTTGCTGGAATCCTACAAGTTGGGCTTCAGTAGAATAACCTTTCCTAAACCCAAACTGCCTTCTTTCAAACCAGTTATTAATTTTGCAACCATGTCTTATATAATCAGATAGAATGCTTTCCCAAAGCATACATACAATGCATGTCAAACTGACTGGTCTGTAATTTTCAGCTTTATGTTTATCACCCTTTCCTATATATACAGGGGCTACTGTAGCAGCTCTCCATTCATTTGGTAAAGTTCCTTCATGCAAACAATAATCAAACAAGTACTTCAGATATGGTACTACAGGGAGAATAATTTAAGTGTTCCGACTTCTTCTCGCATGCCGGGGAAGTCCCGAGCGAGCGCCATATAGCTTCTGTCAACACGGCGAGATAAGAAGTGTTCACTGCAATGCACAGCTGTTTAGCACTCTGTCCCTCAGTTAGTTAGAAAATATTGGACTTTTAAGGTGTGTTGTGAAGTTATTATCACAATGGTTAAATACACTATAGAGCAAAGAATATTTTTGGTCGAGTGTTATTTGCACAAGAAGAAGAAACCAGTTAAAATGTACCTTCGGAAATTCCGTAGACAATTTCCCGGTGCGACAGTACCATCAAAACATTATGTGCATCAGCTCGTTTACAAGTGCCGTAGTACTGGTTCCGTAAGCAACAAGAAAAAGAAGCGAAAGAGAACAGCCCTCACACAAGAGAGGTTAGAAGATATACAGGCAAGACTCCAGGTCAGTCCACATAAGTTGCTTAGGAGATTAGCTCAGGAAAGTGGTATTTCACCTTCTTCAGCAGGTAATGCAACAAAATTGTTATGTTTATGATCTTATCGGACTCATTCAGTCCATAACATACTGCCTACAGATATCAATGCAGGAATACGATTTTGCAATTGGCTAATAAATAGTGTCCACGACGGTGTTGTGGATCCAAACTTTCTTTTTATGAGCGACGAAGCCTGATTTCATTTGAGTGGATATGTCAATTCACAGAACAATAGAATCTGGGATACAGACAACCCGCACATTTTACAGCCGAGACCTCTGCACGATGTGAAGGTGGGTGTGTGGTGCGCTATCAGTGCCCGACGAATTATCGGTCCGATAATTTTTCAGGACACGATTACTTCTGACGTTATATTCACAACGTTCTGGATCCATTCTTTTTGCTGAACTGACTGAAGAAGAGAAAAGGTACAGCTATTTCCAGCAGGGCCGGGCTGAGTGGCTCAGACGGTTAAGGCGCTGGCCTTCTAACCCCAACTTGGCAGGTTCGATCCTGGCTCAGTCCGGTGGTATTTGAAGGTGCTCAAATACGACAGCCCCGTGTCGGTAGATTTACTGGCACGTAAAAGAATTCCTGCAGGACTAAATTCCAGCATCTCGGCGTCTCCGAAGACCGTAAAAAGTAGTTAGTGGGACGTTAAGCAAAATAACATTATTATTCCCAGCAGGATAATGCAACGGCCCATACGGCACGTAGCTCTATGCGACGGTTACGGGAAATATTCGATGATGATCACATCATCAGTAAAGGCTTATGGCCCCCTCGGTTGCCTGATTTAAGCACATGTGATATTTATCGATGGGGAAATCTTAAAGGTAAAGTTTACGGGATAATCCTAGAACTGAAGAAGAATTAAAAACTGAAATTAGGAACATTGTGCGTTCTATCTGTGTCCATGAACTACAAACTGTGTTTTGAAATCTCGTTACAAGATGTGAAGCTTGCATTGCAGCTGAAGGAGATCACTTTCAGCATCGTCTGTAAATACTGGTGAGTTCAGTTTAATTTCCTAGGATTTATTTATTTATTTATTTATTACTGGCGAATTCAGTTTAATTTCCTAGTTGATTTATTTGTTTATTCATTTACTTATTTGTCCAGAGCATCTATGTAGCCGGCGAGTTCTGTTTCGTTTAGTTTCTATAGGCATAATTATGCCGCTTCTTTGAGCCGACTATGTCTACTTGTCATGGCGGGCACTCTCTCCTCTTCCCAGCGCGCCTAATCCTCGGCACTCCGCTCTGTACTTTCAAATTAATCACCCTGTACATCCCAACCCATTGTCTTTAGTATATGCCCCGAAACCTTATCAATTACAGCTGCTATTCTAGTTTTTAACTTTTGTATCTTACTGCAAATGTCATTGCTGTCATAGGTAAATTTTAATACTTCTTTAGTATCAGTCACCTCCTCTATCTGGACATTATCCTTGTAACCAACAACCTTTACATACTGCTGACTGAATACTTCTGCCTTTTGAAGATCCTCTCATACACACTCCCCTTGTTCATTAATGATTCCTGGAATGTCCTTCTTGGAACCTGTCTCTGCCTTAAAGTACCTATACATACTCTTCCATTTTTCACTAAAATTAGTTTGGCCACCAATTATGCTTGCCATCATGTTATCCTTCGCTGACTTCTTTGCTGGATTCAATTTTGTAGTAAGTCAAGGTAACTGGAATATAAGGTAAGCTACTCCGGCGGTTGAAGCTTCCATTGGCTCGAGCGCTCTGACGTCACACGGTATGAACGACAGCGAGTAAGGAACGCAGTCGCAGTACAGCAAGCCTGTGCATTCTCATGCCTGTGAAACATCTTCTCAATCTTTCATCAAAGGCAAATAAGACTGCCAAACCTTCGAGCTCATAGATGGAATACTTGGCTTCTTGAGCCGATAGAGTCCTAGATGCATAGGCGATGGGTCGCCTCCCTAGTTCAGTCTCTTGAAGAAGGACTGCAGCTACCGCCGACGACGCGTCGGTTTGGACGATGAATTTCTTCGAGAAATCGGGCATAGCAAGGACAGGGGCATTACAGAGAGCTAATTTAAGATCTTCAAAAGCAGCTTGTTGAGAAGGTCCCCACTCAAATTTGATGCCTTTCCTACGAAGAAGGTTCAAGGGCGCCGCTCTATTAGCGAAGTTAGGAATAAACTTCCTGAAGAAATTCACCATACCAATAAACCTGGCGATACCTTTGATGTCCTTGGGAGGTTTAAAATCACGGATGGCCTGTGTTCTAAAATGATCGACTGCAACACCATCAGGTGACACAATATGCCCTAGGAATGACATGGAGGGTTTAGCGAAGGCAACCTTGGACAACTTAACAGTTAACCCAGCCTTACGAAGGCGATTGAGAACTTCTCGCAGATGATCTAGATGTTCTTCAAAAGTCTCCGAAAATACGACGACATCATCAAGGTAGTGATACAAGTACTCGAATTTGATGTCAGAGAAGACCCTATCTAGCAGCCTAGTGAGTACAGCTGCTTTCGTGGGGAGCCCGAAAGGCACGCGGTTGTATTCATACAAGTTCCAATCTGTGGCAAACGCTGTAAGGTGTTTAGACTCTTCCGCAAGGGGAATTTGATTATAAGCCTGATTCAAATCCAAGATGGTGAAGAACTTGGCCTTACGAAACCATGAAAAACAAGAATGAAGATCAGGAAGGGGCACAGATTGTAACACCACCTTCCGATTGAGAGCCCTATAATCAATGACAGGCCTGAAGCCACCTTGGGGTTTCGGGACTAGAAAAATAGGCGAAGAATACGCCGACTTAGAGGGCCTAATAATACCATCCTTCAACATTTGATCAATAATTTCTTTCAGAGCCTTCATTTTAGGTGGAGACAGCCTATATGGTGTAAAACGGATAGGAATCGAATCCGTGACCTCAATTTTGTATTCAATAAGGTCAGTAACACCAAGAGTATCAGAGAACACCTCTGGAAACGACTGACACAACTTACGAATACTATCAGCCTGCTCCTCAGGTAGATGTCTAAGGTCTAACAACATCTCATCCTGGGTAGGCGAAATAGAGGAACATGGTACAGAATTACACTTTAACCTCTTCAGTGGCACGCCCGAGAAATTCTCGGGTGGCGCACGCCTGCCCATAACGTCGCCGCCCGAGAAATTCTCGTTTAGCTGCAGTGTTCATTTCGCGATCGCCCAATAATTTCTCGGATACTCTAATCGTTTGGGAAAATGTTTTCAAGTATTCTCAACAGATGGCGGGAGGATATCCAGCTCTATTCACGTAGCGTCTGGCTTAAAATATGCCTTATCTTCTCTACTTTACATACACAACCTCCAGCCAGCTGACGAGGTAAACAGAAATGGCGAGCGCGAAACGGAAGAGAAGTTTGTCTGGAGACAAAATAAGGAACTACATCAAAGATGAATCACTAAGTGACATTAGTATTTCTGATAGTAGCTATAATGATTCTATTGATTCTTCAGATGATGACCTTAGTAATTCTAGTGAAAGTGAAGAAGATATTACGTCAGGCGCTAAGGTGATGGTAGATGTTGAATATACATTCGTTTGGAAAAAGTGTAAACCTGGGGATAGTGTGCGACCTAATATTATTCCATTTACGGAAAATCCTGGTGTGAGGCTTAGCTTATTACCAGAGGTGAGTGCGATTGACTGTTTTGAACTGATTCTAACAGATGTTGTAAATTTGACAGTGACTGAAAAAAATTCGTTGGCCCTATGCTAAAAGTGCATTGAAAAGCTTGTAAATAAATCTCCGCATGGAAGGGTACAGTTTTGGAAAAAAGAAGCTCTTACAAAATTTGGCAATTTATTGCGTTAGTATTGCTGATGGGAATAATACAAAAGCCTGAAATAAAAATGCATTGCTCACAGGACAGTATAGGCCCTACTCAAAACACCAATATTTTATGAAACTATGTCACAGGCCTACTCTAAAAAGTGTAAATAGAGTGTAAAGTAAGTTTTTATTAACCTTGAATAATATATGAATGTGTTCCCTTAATAATTGTTACTCATTCCTTGCTTCCTAAAAATAAATAAATTCCTCCAAAGAAACCTCACTTTTCTGGCACAGGAGGTCTGCCAAAACCCGCCACCGAAGGGGTTAACAAGGGGATTTTACAGTTGGAAGCAAATTTGAATGTGCACGACTTACTCTGAAGATCGAGCACTAGACCGGAGTGAGAAATGAAGTCAGCTCCCAATATAATGGGGCAAGACAAGTGCTTGGCCACAAACAATTTAATTTTCCATGTAAATTTAAAAATACGAATTTTGACATTTAAAGAACCTAGAATTTCTAATGGAGATGAATTAGCCGAAACATATTGGACTGCAGACAAACAATAGTCAGGAAGCTTACAAACAGATTTCAATTTTGAATACCATTCAGCCGAAATAATTGAACAAACACTGCCTGAATCTAAAAGAGCTGTTATAGGCTCATTATTTAACTCAATTTTGAGAAAAGGCACAGGTGCGGGGGTATCCGCCGCAATCCTAAGACATTCTTTGGGGCATTCAAAGGATGAATTTGAAGACTGAATTTTCCCTGAATTTTCGACCTGTTTACCAGGGGCTGACCCTTGGGAAGCTGAATTAGTCGACTCAGCCGAAGCCGCTAGTCACTTATTGTTAGTGACATTGGTGGAAGTTGCACCAGAAGTTGAGCAGGAGGGGGTGCTATTCGAATTTGGGCAATTCTTGGCGATATGTGAGAAAGCCCCACATTTAAAACAGCCTTGAGATGACCCTGCTCCATACCTTGTCCCACTAGACTTGAATGATGGGCACTTGTTCCGAAGATGGTCCGGCGACCCGCAAGCATAACATTTACGGGGTGTGACTGGTCGGCGAGGTGGAGGCCGAGGATTACTAAAAGAAGGAGGGGGTTCTTTCGCGACACGCAAGGAATCGGCGTATCTAACTCCTTCCGCTGAGACGGCCAATGCTTCAAGTTCAGAGAAGGTTTTCGGGCACGCCGCGAAACACAAATATGACCTATAGGATGGTGAAATGCCTTCCACAATAGCCTGTACAATCTGATCTTCAGGGAAGTGAAGAGCAAACACCCTAGTATAGAACTTAATATCTTGGATGAAATCTGCCAAGTTTTCATCCAACCGCTGTACACGATAATAGTACTTCTGAATAAGTGAGGACCTTGCCCTAGCCGGGATGAAGTTCGCTAGCAAGTGGGCGTGGAAGTCTTCAATAGATGATTGCTCGGCAATGGCCCTTACTATTTTGTCTGAGAGAATACCAATTGCATAGGGATAGATGATTTGCAAAATCTGACATGGAGAAAGAGAAAAAACAAGAGCATGGTCCTGAAACTCAACTAAAAACCTTAAGAATGTAATTACTTCACTGGTGGTATTAACAGAAAACTTCGAGATACCTCTGAGCAACATTGCTAATGGATGAGGCAAGCTGCTGAACCCAGGTGACATAGTAGGTAAAGGTTTAAGTGGCAAAGAAGTTAATTCAGAACGTACATTATTCAACGAGGTACGGCGTTCAGACTCGTTGTCCAATGGGGCAGAGGTTGTTTGAGCAGCAACGGTTTTCCTATTGACTTCTCCCTTAGGAGGCTCTTCCTCGCTACCTACATTCACCGTGGTGGGATGATCAGTTTTGGGAGGAACTTCCCCAGTTAACAATTGCGTAACCTTACTGGACAATTCAGAAAGATTTTCAAGAACCACACTAGCTTCCTTCCTCTGAACGTCATTCAACTTCAGAGACAACAGATCGTTAACTCTATTAGAGAAATGCAATAACCTGGCTTGCACATGTTTAATTTGATTAGGAGAAGGATCATTTTCTTCAAAAAAACTAACTACAGATGCTAGCTCAGTAGTATTGTCAGTGATCGTGGAAAGAGAGTCATCAATTTCTTTCTCTCCCAAAGTGGGGATGGAAATGGGCAAATCAAGGGACTCTCTAAGCTTATTTGTGTCTATCGCAACCGTGCCTCCAGATTGCACATTTCTAATAGATAATTCATAGATCAACTCCTCCTTGTGCAAATAGTTAAGATGGAGAACATAGCGAGGGTGGGGCATTATGACAAAACAATTTTGAAAAAGGAAAAATTAAAAATTCCAGCAACTGAGAAAATAGTTAGAGTTGTAATCAAAGCAATGTTTAGCCGTCAAAAGGGGCTAAATTTGACCCATTCAACCACGCTCTGCTACCACTTGTTCCGAGGAATCAGTGGAACAGCAGAGGTGAAAGAAGGTGCGGGGGTGAACAGGTCTCAAAATACGAAATTAAAGTTAAGATAAAATTTAACACGGTTATATTTTCTTTGCAAAATCAAGAAATAACAAGAATGGCAGGTACAGAGTAGCAAGGCAACAAAGTACAATTACAGTATTTACAGGATTTGGGCTTCGAGCCCCGGACTCACAATTCTTGGGCAATTAGCCCAACTTTACCCAAAACAAGATTCAACAGAGGGGCAGAAAACCCCAATCATGCCCAGGAGCACTTGCTCCAAATTACACAGTAAAGCCTCCTCGAGGCACGCAGAACCAAACTCAATTTCAAAAGAGCAATCCGCTCTCAAAATTTAAACCTATCAAAGGCCACACCAAACTCGACTTTCAAGCTGTCCTCCAAGGACTTATACACAGGGGTAAAAATACCCAACCTACTGAGGCCTATTCAGTGAAGAAACAAAAATATTACATGGCCTCGACCATACCAATTGAGAGGAGGCGAAGCTGCACTCCTAATACACTTTATATAAAACCTACTTGGCACTAGGCCGTTACTTCAAGGGCTAGTCCCATACTAAAGAGGTGACTTTTAGAAGGAAACAATTTACATTACGTTAAGAAAGAAACGGTTGTGAAAATAAGTTCACCTCAATGCAATATGAGTGGGAGCTCGAGAGGGTTAAGCACTCTCTATCCCAATTTGTAGTTTAAAAAGATAGAAAAGATACCAAGTGTTTTTACATTTTAGGGGGAAGTTACATGGTGAAAGGCTTCGGACCTGCCCCGAGAGTTAAACTGCTGAGCTAGCAAGAAAGTTATTAAACGGCCATTACCTGGTGGTTGAACTGCTGCCCGAAGAAAGAGGCGCTTCCCGCCCCCTGCTACGTACTTTACACACTAAAAGATGTTACTGAAGTGGCGCAAAGACCCGAAAATCAGCAGTTTATATACCCTCGTGGAAGGTTCGAGGCGTTTCAGGAATAAGAACACCCGCCCACAATCATTTTATTGGTTACCGAACACAGTTACAGAGCAGGTTGGGGAAGAAGGCCCCGATTGGCCGAAAATTAATTTAAGAAATTCGGGATTGGCTAATTCAAAACAAGGGGAAAGGGCAGGGTTATACAGCCAACTTAAACAATAACAGAAGGAAATTTAACAAGAAACAAACTTTAGAAATCAAAATTTCTCCAAAAAAACAGTTCTTTCACTTCGCACTAGGGTGCACCATTGTAGTTCTTCAGTAGTGTCCTCTAGAAGAGAATGTTCACACTTCTTACTACAGGCAAAACAAAAATACATCGAAAACACCCCGTTTCAGAAACTTCAAAATTTCCAAGTAGTGACATCTTCTGAGAAACTTGAAAATCAACACATTAGATAAAGTTCAGACTTCCTCCAGTAGAGGAGTTTCAACAGGCGCAAGGTTTGAATTAGCGGTGTGGAGTTGTACCGCCCGGTACAATTATTATTGAATGTGCTAGATTTTCAAAGTATATTTTCAATATAATGTTAATGTAAACAGTGGCAGAAATTTGAAGATTTCAAAAATGTTACCAAAAATGTTGAAGTTTGTCATATTTTAATACATTTATGTCATAAATGCTTACATATTTTAAACATTTTTATGTCATAAACATCTGGGCGTGGTTCATGTTTGTGGGTTACTGTAGTCACGTCCTAGTTCGTGAACCATGGGCAACGGCTGAGTGGTCTAGTAAGTGGTCCTGAGAGTCGGGATACCAGTTGCTATGGAATGGGAGTGGGCATCTCGGACGTATTCTGAGTCCTGGCCCTCCTTGTGCTCAGGCGGCTAGGACTATACAATTCACCGGTGGTCCATAACCCGTTAGAGGAGAGATCCTCACTTGGACTATGTGCAAGTAGGGCAGCATCCTGCTTCATGAATTAACCGAGCTCAGAACACTTTAAGCAAGCCTCGGACCTATGGGAGTAATGGAGTCCCACTCCCATTTGACAGGCGAGGGACTCCTTGGAAACAACTTGGCGAACGAAATGGAATTCGATGGGGAGCTATCAATATTAATGGGGCTTATGGAAGAAAGAAGGTAGAACTGGCTGAGTCAGCAAAGAGGATGCATCTGGATGTGCTAGGAGTAAGTGATATTCGGGTAAGGGGAGATAACGAGGAAGAGATAGGAGATTATAAAGTGTACTTGACAGGTGTTAGAAAGGGAAGGGCAGAGTCTGGGGTAGGGCTCTTTATCAGGAATACCATTGCACGCAACATAGTTTCTGTTAGGCACGTAAATGAGCGAATGATGTGGGTAGATTTGTCAGTGGGAGGATTTAGGACAAGAATTGTGTCCGTGTATTCACCATGTGAGGGTGCAGATGAGGATGAAGTTGACAAGTTTTATGAAGCATTGAGTGACATCGTGGTCAGGGTCAACAGCAAGGATAGAATAGTGCTCATGGGCGATTTCAATGCGAGAGTTGGGAATAGAACTGAAGGATACGAAAGGGTGATTGGTAAATGTGGGGAAGATATGGAAGCTAAAAGGGAATGGGAAGCGTTTGCTGGACTTCTGTGCTAGTATGGGTTTAGCTGTTACGAATACATTCTTCAAGCATAAGGCTATTCACCGCTACACATGGGAGGCTAGGGGCACCAGATCAATAATAGACTACATCTTAACAGACTTCGAATTCAGGAAATCTGTTAGGAATGTATGAATTTTTCGTGCATTTTTCGATGATACAGACCACTATCTGATCTGTAGTGAACTAAGTATCTCTAGGCCTAGGGTAGAGAAAGTGACATCTGTCTGCAAACGAATAAGGGTAGAAAATCTCCAGGACGAGGAAATTAGACAGAAGTACATGGATATGATTAGTGAGAAGTTTCGAACAGTAGACAGTAAGCAGGTTCAGGATATAGAAAGTGAATGGGTGGCACACAGGGATGCTGTAGTAGAAACAGCAAGGGAATGCCTAGGAACAACTGTGTGTAAAGATGGGAAAAGGTGAACATCTTGGTGGAATGATGAAGTGAGAGCAGCCTGTAAACATAAAAAGAAGGCTTATCAGAAATGGCTCCAAACAAGGACCGAGGCAGACAGGGATTTGTACCTAGATGAAAGAAACAGAGCGAAACAAATAGTTGTTGAATCCAAAAAGAAGTCATGGGAAGATTTTGGTAATAACCTGGAAAGGCTAGGTCAAGCAGCAGGGAAACCTTTCTGGACAGTAATAAAGAATCTTAGGAAGGGAGGGAAAAAGGAAATGAACAGTGTTTTGAGTAATTCAGGTGAACTCATAATAGATCCCAGGGAATCACTGGAGAGGTGGAGGGAATATTTTGAACATCTTCTCAATGTAAAAGGAAATCATCATGGTGGTGTTGCAAACGGCAAAGCTCATCGGGAGGAGGAAAATTACGTTGGTGAAATTATGGTTGAGGAAGTGGAAAGGATAGTAAATAAACTCCATTGTCATAAGGCAGCAGGAATAGATGAAATTAGACCTGAAATGGTGAAGTATAGTGGGAAGGCAGGTATGCAATGGCTTCATAGAGTAGTAAAATTAGCGTGGAGTGTTGGTAAGGTACCTTCAGATTGGACAAAAGCAGTAATTGCACCTATCTATAAGCAAGGGAACAGGAAGGATTGCAACAACTATCGAGGTATCTCATTGATTAGTATACCAGGCAAAGTATTCACTGGCATCTTGGAAGGGAGGGTGCGATCAGTGGTTGAGAGGAAGTTGGATGAAAACCAGTGTGGTTTCAGACCACAAAGAGGTTGTCAGGATCAGATTTTCAGTATGCGCCAGGTAATTGAAAAATGCTACGAGAGGAATAGGCAGTTGTGTTTATGTTTCGTAGATCTAGAGAAAGCATATGACAGGGTACCGAGGGAAAAGATGTTCGCCATACTCGGGGACTATGGAATTAAAGGTAGATTATTAAAATCAATCAAAGGCATTTATGTTGACAATTGGGCTTCAGTGAGAATTGATGGTAGAATGAGTTCTTGGTTCAGGGTACTTACAGGAGTTAGACAAGGCTGTAATCTTTCACCTTTGCTGTTCGTAGTTTACATGGATCATCTGCTGAAAGGTATAAAATGGCAGGGAGGGATTCAGTTAGGTGGAAATGTAGTAAGCAGTTTGGCCTATGCTGACGACTTGGTCTTAATGGCAGACTGTGCCGAAAGCCTGTAGTCTAATATCTTGGAACTTGAAAATAGGTGCAATGAGTATGGTATGAAAATTAGCCTCTCGAAGACTAAATTGATGTCAGTAGGTAAGAAATTCAACAGAATTGAATGTCAGATTGGTGATACAAAGCTAGAGCAGGTCGATAATTTCAAGTATTTAGGTTTTGTGTTCTCCCAGGATGGTAATATAGTAAGTGAGATTGAATCAAGGTGTCGTAAAGCTAATGCAGTGAGCTCGCAGTTGCGATCAGCAGTATTCTGTAAGAAGGAAGTCAGCTCCCAGACGAAACTATCTTTACATCGGTCTGTTTTCAGACCATCTTTGCTTTACGGGAGCGAAAGCTGGGTGGACTCAGGATATCTTATTCATAAGGCCTTTCCTATCCCATCGTCGCCATAAGACCTATCTGTGTCGGTGCGATGTAAAGCCCCTAGCAAAAAAAAAAAAAAAAAAAAAAGTTAGAAGTAACAGACATGAAAGTAGCAAGAATGACTGTTGGTACAAACAGGTGGGAACAATGGCAGGAGGGTACTCGGAATGAAGAGATAAAGGCTAATTTAGGAATGAACTCGATGGATGAAGCTGTACGCATAAACCGGCTTCGGTGGTGGGGTCATGTGAGGCGAATGGAGGAGGATAGGTTACCTAGGAGAATAATGCACTCTGTTATGGAGGGTAAGAGAAGTAGAGGGAGACCAAGACGACGATGGTTAGACTCGGTTTCTAACGATTTAAAGATAAGAGGCATAGAACTAAATGAGGCCACAACACTAGTTGCAAATCGAGGATTGTGGCGACGTTTAGTAAATTCTCAGAGGCTTGCAGACTGAACGCTGAAAGGCATAACAGTCTATAATGATAATGTATGTATGTATGTAAACATCTGGGCTCCTAGTAATAGCACAATTTGTAAAGGTTTCTTATTTATAGGTGGACAGATTAGAAGGAATGTAATGTGTAATTGTATATTAACCATAGCTCTAATTATTACAATTCTGCAATGTGTGTTCTATCAACGTTGGATGTTTCATTATTGGGAAGAAATGTTAATTATCTTTTCCTGAAACAATTTTGGGTACAGTTTGCTGGTGTGATTTTTGAGCATCACACAGCAGGGAAAGCTCTTGTTTCCCCACAGTCTCCCTGATTTTTGGTTTTTACATTTTGGCAGATATATATTGATATGCATACACCAACCAACCCTATGGCCCGGTTTCTTCAACTCTATGTTAAATTTTGCTTAACAAATGTTAACTAACAATTGTTATTAATTTAACACTGCGTTTAAAAGTACCCTGTTTCACAAACATATTTCCTACATTTGTTACGAAACTATTGTTAAAGACAAATTAACACATTTCCGTAAGATTTCTGAACGCGTTTGGTAGTGAGCGTCTTTTGTTTCTTTACATACAGCTCTCCTAGTGGCGTGTTGAAATAGTATTTTGTCACACAGACACACGGTTGACATTATTATAGGTTATGGTTAGCGGAGACCGCTAAGAAGTAAACATGTCAAGTAAGAGGCAACAACAGCGTTATTATGATGAATGCGAGACAAATGTTGTTATAGTTTTAATTTAAAATATTGCGAGTGTGCTTAAAAATGAAATAACGGACTGTTATATCACAACATTCTATATAGCCTATTCTTGTAGGAGTGCAATCTAAGGTTCCTACATCACCGGGAAAATGTGATAATTGATATGTTTTGAATGATTTTCGGGAATTCTTTTATTGCGGGGAAAATAATGTAGTGCCTTGTTAATGCTGCAATGGCAGCAAGAATTCCTTGTAGAATTCTACACATGCTTTTCTTGCCCTCGTGAACATAGTCGCCTACAATTAGGCCTTTTTTTCTATTTTTTCGGGACGTCGACCTATGAAGATCTTTTGCCCCTACAATTAGGCCTACATGGAAATTGTCTCGAGGTCAGATGTCATCACTAACCTCCGCTTCGGACGAAGTGGAGGTGATATAACACTAAAGGCGAACAAATTTTACTTAAACATGTCAGGTCCGCAACCTAATAACTTCTGAAAAATTGATGAAACCCTGATTCCAATGCAAGGCGTATATATTTAGGAGTTGTGGCATAGTGGTCATCGCACTTGTCTGCGAGCGTCATAGACGTGAGTTTGAGTCTCGTTTCAGGGAACGTTATTTAAAAATTGGAACAAAAATATTACGCAAATTGCAGTACCAGTACACTTTGTTTTCTACCTGAAATTAATATACGTCTAAACGTTCTCACAGTTACTGCTGGATCTCTTCTTAATCTGTGTATCCTCCAGGGTCGGTTTTCCCCTCGGAATCAGTGAGGGATCCCACTTCTACCGCCTCAAGGGCAGTGTCCTGGAGCTTCAGACTTTGGGTCGGGGATACAATTGGGGAGAATGATCAGTACCCCCCCAGGCGGCCTCACCTGCTATGCTGAACAGGGGCCTTGTGGAGGGATGGAAAGAAGATTGGATGGGACAGGGAAGGAAGCGGCCGTGGCCTTAAGTAAGGTACCATCCCGGCATTTGCCTGGAGGAGAAGTGGGAACCCACGGAAAACCACTTCGAGGATGGCTGAGGTGGGAATCGAACCCTCCTCTACTCAGTTGACCTCCTGAGGCTGAGTGGACCCTGTTCCAGCCCTCATACCACTTTTCAAATTTCGTGGCAGAGCCAGAAATCGAACCCGCACCTCTGGGGGTGGCAGCTAATCACGCTAACCACTACACCACAGAGGCGGACTATATTAATTTGAGGTAGGAAATAAAGTTCCACTGCAATTTGATCATTACTTTTATTCGCATTTTTACTTTCACATTCCCTGAAATAATTAATTAAATTTGTATTTTGAAAAAGGTAATCCAACGCAGGACTCGAACTCTCATCATCGTCGTTCGTAGACAAGTACGATGACCACTCGGCCACTGCTGCACTTGACTAGTGTGCAACTTTTCAAGTATATACGCGGTGCTTTACAATCGGGAATTCGTAATTTTTTCGGATATTATTAGGTTGCGGACCTAACAAGTTCAAGTTAAATGTGTTCGCATTTTAGTGTTCTATCCCCTCCACGTGGTCCGAAGCGGATCCTGCCTCATGACATTTTTCCTCATTTATTTCGAAAACGAAACTGTATGGTATTGACCCAAACCCTTCTACACGAGTTACTGTTGAGTATCCCCCAGCAAGTACATTAAGCTAGTTTAAATCGATTGGACGCAGGGTCTGACCCATCCTTGTAAAATCTATAAGCAACTGCTGCACTGGAGAGATTGGTAAGTTGCAATCTGTAGGAAAAACTAACCTATATCGTCTAGTAGGTACCATGTTCATTATGGCTTCGGTAATTAGAAATCTTTATTCTGACAACTCTAAAAGGTCGTTATTTCTTAGTATGGGTCGTCCTTTGCCTTCTTCAGTTTATAAATAGTCCTCATACAGCAGTAAAGCTTCAAACTTACGTCTTCTACATGTCTCCATTTTGAAATTTTAGCAACTGTTAAGAGGTTTAACACAGGGGTGCTGCTAGGTTAATTTAACACAAGATTTAACAATTGTTAGAGTTAACAATTCTTGATGAGACAACCATTTTGCTAAATTGTGTGTTAAGTCTCCTTAACAGCAGTGTTAACACTTAACATTCGTTGAAGAAACCGGGCCTATGAGCAACACTTTAGCACAGTTCATATCAAGGACTAGCTGGGTAAGGAATGATGATTTTAACATTTCTCATACCTCAGTTTCATCCATTTTGCCAAAGCTGTGCATGAAACTGAGACACATTAATGAAAGTAACAAATTCATTGTAGTTCGTACTGGACAAATGGTACACTGCGAACACTATGTGGACCTGGGCTTATAAGAAACAGTATTATTACTGCATCAATACAGTATTATAAGATAGAAATTTCATGACAGTTGATCATTTATTGAATTGTGATTACAATAATAGTTGAGTATTTTATTTATGGTTCCACCTTTTCAATATAAAGTTGTGCAATATGTCACATTACATTTCCTTTGGGACTAGTTTCAACCTAACTGTAGGCCATCATCAGCCAAGACACAAATCACACAATTAATTACATCAAATGATCCAAAACAATGTACAAGCACAGTGTCGTTATAATGTGTGTAACCCTTGGGAATTAAAATTAAGACTAGTTATTTGAATGCATTCTGTTAAAAGTACAAATGATTTAAGACTTAAGGTAATGATAATACATTAAAAATGCTTAAACTATATACATAGCATGTGTGCCTCTAGGCACTAGAATGTAATACGTTTCAGTACAGTCTGCTGCCTTACCGACTTTCAGCAGCAGAAGTTAAACATAGGCAAGAAAATTAAAGGCAACAGCAAAAATAATTCATTAACATCAAACACTTACTGCTACATTAGTTAAATCCAACAGTTACCCAGAGACCATGAACCCAAATAACCCCTGGTGTGGCAATAAGTTGTTTTAACTCTACCAAGGAAAACAAGAAGTTCATTGAGAACAAGGTACATATTATTTTATTCAATAAATAAGAGTGAAAAGGGAGACGTAATTAGTATAAAATTAAAGGAATGAACGTCCTCGAAATGAAACCAAAAAGTATTGAAAATCAAATAGTGATGTATTAATTTAAAGTGTTCGGCTAAACGAAAAGGAAAAAATAAAAGAAATAATAGTTTTTCTATATTTTTAAACATCTCCAAGAAATTGAGCACTTATTAACCTGTTTTACAATCCACCAGAAACCATTTCTTTGCTTAAGTTATTCTCTTCCATAGTTTCAAGCAATTTAATTTTCTTTCTTTATTATTATTATTATACTTGAACAGCACCAACAACCATCACAGAGATTCCACCAGAATTCAGTTTGTATCTTACTGCCGGAAAACGTAGTATAACATACAACCCAACAGGAGGGCAGAATAAAACCAACCCCAGCAAAATAAAGAAGGGAAAAAAGAAGGAAAAGGCAACAAAAACAAGTTAATACAGCACCGAAATGTAGGGACCACCAAACATGAAATAAAAACCAAATGCAAAGACCGAGAGCCACCCCAATAATAATAATAATAATCATCATCAACCAACTGGTTGCTATGGTCACGTAAACACGCCATGAGTCCATAGCAACCACCAATATCAAAACAAGTACAACAATGGTACATATACAGGAGGAAAAGAAACCCCAAAAACATAATGAAAAATGAACACTACAAGGTAAAATTAATTAACTGGATTTAGAATGTGACAGAAAAACATTTCACTGAAATTCAAGTGAAACCTCTTGTGCTCTATAATTTATAAACAGAGTAGTTACCTTTCCAATTATGCACACCAAAAATGTTAGAGAAGTATAAACCAATTTGCCTTTTCAAGCAAGAAGAAATACGAAATCATAATCCTTATTTGGAAGTAACCGTCTTAAAATTCACTACCCTCACTTTTCAGAAACAGTTAGGCGATATTATCAAGATACAATAAAGGAACCCGATTTAATGAATACCATAACTAAAATTAAAAGAATGCGAAGATGGACGCTTTTAGAAATTCACACGCCCGAAATCTTGAGACACGAAGTATTGTACACCATCTTCCATAGAATCCAGAGGCCAAAAGAAATAGAATTGTGAAGAGACTTACATGTTGGCTCAAGCTGCAGAAACACATTACCACAGTCTACTCACGTAGAAGCACTAGTACTTTACCATATCCAGAAGATAATTAAAAAAATAAGAGGACGTTCTGATTACACCGGTCTCGGTCCGCATGAAGCCTCTCGACTCCAAGTTAACTTGATGCGCATTGCGGGGCGCACGGTCGCTTTGCATGAAGCCTCGCGACTCCAAGCGATTTTGACTCTCATTGCGGGGCCGCTTGCACGTCGAGGCGTGGGAAATAACATGGAATATCATAAATGTTGGTGCTCATTTGCCCATTGGGTTTTTAAGAGTATTGTAGAGTGAAGTACGATTTTGTTAATGAAGACGAGCATAATAGTGTAGTTGAAATAAAATTAAACGTGTCATGTCAGAAAGTATCGGCATAGCAGACCACGGACATTTTATTTCATGTCTTTATTTGTCGTGATCAGAAAACTGATAAACAGATATCGATGGTAAATCATTATGAATTGCACATGAACGATGAAAACAAATCTAATATGGGTAAATCGTCTAACATAATTCGAACATAGACTACACCATCAAAAGCCTCCGTGGCTCAGGGGGCAACGCGTTGCCCTCTCACCGCTGGAGCCCGTGGTTCAAATCCCGGTCACTACACGTGAGATTTGTTTTTCTCTGGTTACTACGGTTTTCCCTGTCATCTTCCATTCTAGCAACACTCTCCAACATCATTTCATTTTATCTGTCAGTCATTCATCATTGGCCCAGAGGAGTGCAACAGGCCTCGGCAACCGGTACAATTCCTATCATTACAAACCATTATTGCCGCAACAGTCCAACGTATAAAGCCTCCAGGTACATCCATGGCTTCCTTAAGAGACATTACGTGTTTAATAACAAGCAGCCCTTAAGGAATTCAATAGATTTTTGTGAGATTTTAAGCAAATTTAATCTTCAATCAAATCAAGCAATATGCTCTTTCGATGTGATTAACATGTACCCAAACATTCCGACTGGTGACACAGTTAACATCATCTATGATAACATCTGTAAACATAGTGACCTCAGTAGAAAGGAGATCGATGAATTCATGAAACTATTGAACTTTGTTCTGGACAACAGTTATTTTACATTTAACAAAAAAATTACAAACAGAACGGTTTAGCAATGGGTGATCCAATATCGGGCATCCTGGCTGACATTTACATGGACTCAATTGAACACACTAAAATAAAAACTAATATTAAAGGGATTTGCTTATGGTTGAGATATGTGGACGACACATTTGTAATAATTGATAAAGATGTTACCAATAGCAGGGAAAGTTTGGAAAAATTAAACAGTATCGACCCTAACCTGAGTTTTACTAAGGAAGATGAAGACAAGGGTTCCTTGAATTTTCTGGACATAACAGTGACACGAACCAATAACACTTTTGAATTTCAAATATATAGAAAGCCTACACATTCTCCAATAACTAAAAATAATTCCCCATTACATCCTGGCTCTCATAAACAGGCATCTTTTCATAGTTTAATTTATAGAGCACTAAGAATCCCTCTTTCCTCTACTAACTTAAGGAATGAATTGAACTACATAAGAAACCTAGCCAGACTTAATGGGTTTAAGGTCGACATGATAAACCGCTTAATTCACAAAATCAAAAATAAGTTATCCACAAATCTCATACCCGACAAACCAAAAAGAACTAAGTACGCCACTTTCACTTATAGTAGCCCAGTAGTCCACCAAATTGCAAATACTTTCAGTAAACATAATATGAACGTAGCCTTTCGAACAATCAACACAACTCAAAACACCTTTTCTAATCATAATAAGATTAACTACGACAGAAATAGATATTCAGGTTCAGGAGTTTATAGATTAACATGTTCTCAGTGCGGAAAATCCTACGTTGGACAGACTGGGCGCAGCTTTTATATAAGGTACATGGAACATTTCAATGCCGAAAAACACAATAAATACTCGGCAATGAGCACCCACATGAAGGAAACTGGACACCGGTTCACTACAATAGAAAAAGATCTCACAATAATTAGGAATACAGGCATAGGTAAACTTTTGAATGAATTAGAGAGTATTTACATTTTCTTGGACAGGACATATAATAAAGATCATAATCTTAATGATGACATGAAAGTCAGAAGTCCGCTACATATTTTAATGCCTAAGTTATTAAACACGGTCAACCCAAACCATAATAAAGTCCCTCAGATATTTAAATCCTTAGAAATAAAGACTCCCTCTAATTCGTTAAATACCGCCGCCATACTTGCTCCTTCAAGTAACGCCCCTCCTGTACTGGCTATAACACGTGATGCTCCGCATACCGATACTCCCTTTTCCTCTCAGCATTCCCCTACACCTCCACAGCGTCGATACTTCACTAGAAGTAGGAACCTCAAACAGACTAACGCTGCAGACACATTCAGACATACATTACATCTTGAGAATAAGTAAGTACATATTATTCAACATATCGTTTTTAGTGATATATCTTCGGCCTAATTTCCCATCGTCAATTTAGCCTTCCGTTTCATTTCAGATTGACAACATTGTTTACTACTGACATCCACGTCTACAAGAGGCATTTTCTGTTACACGAATTTGTCGTCCAGCCTACCTTCTTTTATTCAATATTTTAGCAGCGTTTTACGGCAAATTCTTCGATGTTTTTCAGAACTTCATGGCATACCACTATTTTAATCCAACTTTCCAAGACGTCATAAACTACACTGCCTTCAATTCAACTACTTCTGTCCATCCTTATTTTAAATTTTGACTTCAAATACGAACTTTTACTGCATCTTTTAACCGTCTTGTTCTTATCCTCTTGACGCCTTATTTTTGATATTCTGTTTTCCTAATGTAATATATATTGCTTAAGCTTCTCATCAAGAAGATCCATTTCAGTGTCAGACATGAACTACTTTTTAAAAATAATATATGTCTATTACTTTTAGATGAACGCATCATTTTTTCAGTGATTTTAGTGTAAGTTCTGTTTTAATAGCAATTTTTTTACTGTAAACATTTTGCATCCACAGTATTAATACTTGTAAATATTCATCAATATTTTTTACGTAAGTTATTATGACTCCTTAGACCATATGTGTTTTAAGATTGATTGAAGCTGATGATGCCCAATAAATAGTGGGCGAAACATGTACTTCAAATTTCTGATAATTTCCATGTACATTTAACCACACTATAGTGGAATAAATTTGTACTGAATAGGTGGTATTAAAATTACTCCTTGTATAAACTTTGTGATCAACAATTCCTATCCTCGCCGCAGGATGGGGGCTTCATTCATTCCATTCCAGACCCGGTAACTGACCGGAAAACAGGTTGTAGGTTATCATTATAATTCAAGGACCACGTTAAGTCTCGTTGCACTATTATTATTATCATTATTATTATTATTATTATTATTATTATTAGTAGTAGTAGTAGTAGTATACACTAAAGCCCCTTTTCGCGACAGCCCCCAAGTGACCTCTGCCCAGCTCAAAGGCCAGCAGATTACGAGGTGATGTGTGTTTAGCACGACGAATCCTCTCGACCATTATTCTTGGCTTTCTAGACCCGGTCTCTACCTCAACGTGATCGCGAAACCTGAGATACAGGTAAAAATCCCTGACTTGGCTGGAATCGATCCTGGGGCCTCCCTAGACTGCGGAGGCGGCTATTATGATGCACAATGTTTGGTAAAATCATACTCTAAGCACTCGCTTCTTTTTTTTCTGTTTTATGCCCCAGGCCAGGGGTATTAATCCTTTACAATTAAAAAACCTAACCCGGCCGAGTATCGAACCCGGGATCGCCGGGTGACAGGCACGCGCGTTGCCCCCTACACCGCAGAGCTGAACTCTTTGAAGTCAATATTGGCGAGTATGTAAACGTATACTGTCAGATTATTATTACCACTACAATTATCCTCATCATTATTATCATCCTTGCCAAAATAGACCTACAACATTAACACTAACGATAATAAAATCCCGAAACAATATTTAATGTTTGCTGTCTAATAATCATGTTGTATTTATCGTATCACGAGTTACCAAGGGAGGAACGTGGAACTATAATTCCAAGCAGTTCTGACAATGTTTGATAGATGGCGTTACTGCATCAGTGGAGTCGACACTGGAGTCGAGTGGGTCGGTTCCAGAGGTAGCAGCCTCGACTCTTCCCGACTCCGCTCGCAGCCCATCCCTAGCAAACACACGTCCTTCCTCTATCTTACACAAGGCACAACTCATGGTGACACACACCAATAATCAGCATGGCCCCACCGAGCAGAAAGAGAAAGTAATAGACTCGCTCTCAAGGAGACACTACAACTTAGGGCACGTAATAGTACCAGACCAAGTTTAAGGATTCCAAGAGAAAACATTAAAGCAATATAATCTCATGGTTACAATGTCGAAGATGGTATCAAATAAAAAATGTGGCAAGACCACATAGAAAGTACAAGTTGAATACAAGACAGAAAAAATTTCCGAATGACACCAATTTCTATTGCAAGAATGCAGTTTCGAAATATGGTTGGGGAGAGCTAAAACTCATCACCAACGTGACAACAGGCACAATTCCAGGTTCGATCCTGGCTCAGTCTGGTGGTATTTGAAGGTTCTCAAATACGTGAGCCTCGTGTCTGTAAATTTTTTCACATAAATAAACTCTCCCTGCACAATATTCGGGCACTTTGGCATCTCTAAAAACTGTAAAAAAAAAGTAATTAATGCGACGTAGAACCAAAAACATTATTTCCACCAAGAAGTAATCTGTTGTTACACTCTTGTCCTTCTGTTTCTCCATCCATATCTTGTAACCTATTTATTATTCTTCTGCTGAACCAGGTATTGCCCATACTTAACCCAATTCTCACACATTATCTCTCCTGCCATATCCAAAACGTCCAATTACTTCTTCCATTCCTTCTCTGTCAAATAAAAACCATTGCAGTCACATTCACATCCCCTATTTCTCTCTCCTGTGTCTCCAGGAATTTGCCCATATCTTTTTCTTTGCAACCAGTGCATACACTTTGATGAAATACATTCTCTGTATTTATCTGTATCTTCATTATTTATCACTCATGTAGTCCACTTTATCTACATGCTCATCTAAGATCTTGTTGGTTACCAGCCTCACTCCATTCTTTGCCGTATCTCTTCCACTCCAGTAAAGAACATGTCTCTTCCTCAACTTCTTTCCTTTTGCTCTCCAAATAATCTCACTCAATCCTATCGTAACTACATTCTCCTTAATCATTCACCTCTTCTGACTTCAGGTTCTCTTCTCTTTGCCCACTTCTCACAGTTCCCCGGCGAATGTCCTGGCCTTTTCTGAGGCTGATTTTAAGGTGACATCTCTTTTAAGGCTTTTACTATGATGGAGTCGCCACTGCCAAAGGTACCTTAGTGATCCATTTACACACAAGTATAAAATATATATATATATATAAAATAAGAGTTTTGTCTGTACCATGTTCAGAATTTGAAAAGGATGGTATTTCTGTATTAGTCATGTACACAGCAACAAGGAAATGCACTTTTTACTTTTCCATAATTTCTGTCTGTCAGTATGTATGTACACGCATCATTAGAAAACGGCTAAAGAGAATTTAATGAAAATCGGTGTGCAAAGTCAGTAAATAAGTTGCTACAATCTAAGATATAAATAAGTTTATTCACGCTGATAGAAATGGTAGTTTAGGGGAAGGTCTAAAATTTAATTCTTAAATTTTTACATCGCTAGTGGTCCTATCTCATTGAAAACTGGTATACATACTCAGAGAATGAGCCACTATAATCTAGGCTATAAATTATTTTATTCACACTGAATGAAATGGTAGTTTAGGGGAAGACCTAAAATTTAATTCTCTTATATTTATAATATTAATGTTTGTATCGATTAATACGACATAACCAATGTTATATAGAATTAAATTTCTCACCATTTATGTCGTATACATTTTTACTGTACAGGCTATGAAAACACAGATATTCATGAATTTGTGTTTTTGTTGTTAAGTTCATATCGACGCCGAGCCACGAGAAAATGGGTTAATAGAATTTAATGAAAATCGGTATATAGAGTCAGGGAAAAGAAACTACAGTCTAAGAAACAAACAATTGTATTCACCCTGTAGGAAATTTTAGTTTAGGGGAAGGCGCCTAAAAATTTAAGATTTAAATACCTTTGTTTCTGGTCCCATCGAAAAGTACTACATAACAAAAGTTACAGAGAATACAATTTCCGATCATTTATGTTTTATTCAGTTTTCCTGTACCGACTATGATGAGTGGTATTTCAAAGTAAAAAAAAAATTAAATGTGAAGGCCTAAATTGACCATTGTTGGTTATGATGTTATAATGTCTCTTATGCTGCCTCTCTACTCCGATAGATGGGATTACTGCTGCGTACCGAGTATAATAACCTGACTGAATATTGGAGGGAAATAGCTTGGGAGTTAGAAAACTTTCTTCTTTAGCATTCCATTTCCTCTGGTTCATACTTTTTCTGATACAGCTGTTAGGTAACACACTGGTTCTTCATAGTATTCCAGTTATTTAATCCCTACTCTGATGCGCTGTTTTGAATGAGCAGTGTGCTTACTTAAGGCAGACGTTGATTTAGTAGTAGTAGTAGTAGTAGTAGTAGTAGTAGTAGTAGTAGTAGTAGTAGTAGTAGTAGTAGCGGTGGTGGTGGTAGTAGTAGTATGGCCTGGTCTAGAATAATAATTTTTTTTGCTAGTTGCTTTACGTCGTGCCGACACAGATAGGTCTTATGGCGAAGATGGGACAGGGAAGAGCTAGGAGTGGGAAGGAAGCGGCCGTGGCCTTAATTAAGGTACAGCCCCAGCATTTGCCTGGTGTGAAAATGGTGCAACGCCCCTACAAAATGAGGAATAAATGACAAGGGTCATAGGGACGTGCATGTATAAGATAAATATCAAAAGAGCAAATAATTCATAAGAAACAAGGAAGAGTACAGGAGCCAACCCAAAATGTAATGGCGCTGAGAGCTAGACGCGTGTAAGTGTGCTCCGCAACTCACCTGCCTAAATCGCAAGACAGCTAGCAAGTCGTAATCGCGAGTGAGTGTAATTCGAATGTTTAGGATACCATCTCATCGTGTGTGCAACTATGACCGTCAAAGAAGTGAAGGAAAGAATTACAGGCTTCGAAAAGCAAATGGCTCAATTCCAAGCCCACCTGGAGGGAGCCATGTCTGCTCCCACCGGCAGTGCTACCAACCCCAGCGATTTTCTGACTGTGCTTCAAGCGGACTTCCGAACTTTTAGAAATTCCATCTGTGCTGAACTCTCTGTTCTGAAAGACAATGTCGTAGATATCGAGAAACGACTGGAAATTCAGGAGGCTCGGAGTGACGAAGCGGAACAGTACAGTAGGCGTAATTGTCTCCTTCTGCATGGAGTGAGTGAGACGCCTAATGAGGATATCTATGGAAAGGTGATTGAAACTTTCCGTGATAACCTGAAAATCGAACTGTCCATTGACGCCATCGATCGCTGTCATCGACTGGGACGACAGCGTAGATCGACTGCGGACGTAGTGACCGAGGGTAATTGTCCTATCATAATAAAATTCCTCCGCTACCACCAGCGGGATAAAGTTTGGCGCGCTAAGCGACAGCTGAAAGGCTCCAAACTACTTATAACTGAATCCCTTACTAGGCTGAGAAAGGACATCTTGAATAAGGCACGAGACACTTTTGGAATGCGCAACACATACAGCCAAGACGGAAGGATAATCATTCACGAATCCGGCAAGAAAGAAAGAACGAGACTCACTACACCGACGCTATAAGCAGACTCAACTAGCTGATGTACATGAGCAGTACCGTGTTCTTCGAAACCGAATTAAGCTTGTAATTCGTAATAAGAAATTTAATTATTTCCAGCATTTAAACAAAAACATTAACACTGGTTCCACATGGTGACAACTTCGGTCACTGGGTATTGGCAAACCACTTGCGAAGCATACTGATCCCGCGGTGTCCCTTGATGAGTTAAATACATATTTCTCCACGGAATGTCTCACTCCTGACACAACGACAGTACAAAACACCACTGACAATATATTAAGGCAACAATCCCCAGTCCGTCCTGTATTTGAATTTGATACCGTTACAGAACATGAAGTAAGAAGGGAAGTTAATTCAATAAAATCTCACGGAACAGGAGCTGATGAAATTCCCATTTCATTTGTGACTTACATAATCGACATAATACTGCCCATTTTTACGCATTTACTTAATACCTGTCTTACTTCAGCAAAATCCCAATTAAATGGAAAGATGCACTCATTGTCCCTGTTCCAAAAATCTCTCCTGCAAGCAATACATCTGACTACCGACTTGTCTGCATCCTCACAGCACTTTCTAAAGTTCTGGAGAAGATAATGCATAAATAAATTGTTAAATACTTGGAAAAACATTCTGTACTTGATCCCTTACAGTCTGGTTTTAAGAAAGGACACAGTACTGCAACTACACTAATCAAAATCACGGATGACATTAGATGGGCCATGGACAAACGAAAACTGACTATACTTATCCTTCTAGACTTTAGCAGTGCGTTTGACACTGTAAATATAGACATATTGTTAGCTAAGTTACAAAAACTTCACATGGCTCATTCTGCTATTCTGCATACCTCATACCTCAAAAACAGACGACAGCGAGTTGTATCAAACATGAAGACTACAGAATGGAGGACTAAGCTATCTGGCATTCCCCAAGGGTCTATTCTTGGACCTCTGTTGTTCTTAATCTATATTAATGACATTTCTTCTCATCTGAATAACTGCAACTATCATCTTTATGCCGACGATCTTCAGATATACTCACACTTTAAGGTCCCCGACATTGACAAAGCAATCCACCATATGAACTCGACTTTAAATTCAATTAGCTCGTATGCTAAAGAGAACTGCCTATTAATTAACCCGAAGAAAACGCAAGCAATCATTATAGGACAATCTAGACTTTTAAATACGCTAAACATCATACAACAGCCTAACCTCATGCTCTGTGGAGAAGCTATACCTTTTCAGAAGTCTGTAAAAAACCTAGGCGTTGTCATGAATGACACTTTAAACTGGAATGACCATATAACAAGTGTCTGCAGAAAAGTATATGCATCTCTTCACCCCCTAAAAATGAAACAATCCATCCTTCCACACAGCATGAAAATAAAACTTATTCAAACCCTCATTTTCCCAATAATTTATTACTGTGATGTCGTATTAACCGATGCAACTGCAGAACAAACTATGAAACTTCAATGGGCAATGAACTCTTGCATACGATTTATATTTTCTTTGAACTTTAGGACACATATTTCCCCTTATTATGAGAAGCTATCCTGACTGAAAATTGATCAAATAAGGAATTTACATACTGAGACACTAATTTTTTGACTTCTGAATGAATCTACACCGGAATACCTATCCTCACATTTTAACTTCCTCTTATCTTTCCATGGACATAATACCAGATCGACTTCTACCCTTATGATACCGGTTAATCATTCATCTGTATACAGTCACTCTTTCCAAGTGTCTGGGGCAAGGCTATGGAACACACTCCCTGTCAGTATACGTAATAGCACTTCAGCAGTCTCATTCAAACGGTCTTGTCGAGATTTCCTCTTAAATACGTGACCAGCTTGTATGAATGTTAGCGTGTATGATTGCAAGCGTGATTTAGAACTATTGTTAGGTGATGTAGATGTAGATAGGCTAGATAATATTAATCATTAAAAATAACAATTATAATCTGTTATAATATTACTCCATAAATTTAGGTAGCTCCTAGGGTCTGCTAATGTTATTTTACCAAAGTATGTGATTATGTACTGTACGTAGTGGTTAAGTGTAAGAGAGGGCCGTGAGTCCTAACTTTGCCACATACAAAGGCATAAAATAAATGAATAAATAAATAAATAAAATGGAAGGAGAGGAGGGGATTGGGGAACTATGAGGCAAATTCAATATCAAAATGACACCAATATTTTCAAAAAATAAAATAAAAATATAAGTAATAAATAATAATTTACATTACACTAAATTATGAAAAGAAAGAAAAATTTTGAAAATAATGATAAGGTGATAGGAGAAGTAAAAAAATTCACATTAAATAAATAATCTACATGTAAATAAGGTCGATTCTGAAGTATAAATTCATTATTCCCCCAAGCTACACTGGTGCACCAGCCCCTTTATCTTACACACTTCGAAAATATCTACATAAAATAAAATTTAATATTAACACCAGAAAATTGGGTTGTATGGCAAATCAAGGGCCTCTGACAGCACCCAACAGAGGTTAAGTCCCCACAATACCCACGTAAATAAGGACACCCGACACATCACGTTAAAACACAAGGGAACACACATCTCAGCCCAATGTCACCCCACAAGGTCCTCATAATAGGGAGAATTGACCCATTTAAAAAAATAAAAATCGCAGAAGCAGTAGAAAGCTAGGGTGATAAATAAGACCCCCAAAACAAATTAAAATAGAAAGAGCAAGTTAACTTCACAACACCGAGATCGAAAAACAAAAGATGACATGAGAAGAAAAACAATGCATTGGGATGGAGCACGAACAAGTGCCAATACCAGACACAATAATCATCAGTCACATAATGGCCAGCACCAGAGATAAGACAACAATGGGAAATAAGAGATAAGACAGACCCCACACATCTCACGCTAGGGCTGCCCAAAACCCTTGACTTAAACCAGCAGACGTTACAGTCATTGTTGAAATATAATGTTAATATTACGCGGGATTACACACCTCTAATTAAGTAAATATCACCTAAACACCCGCAATAGAAATAAACAAGGAATAGCAACCCAATCCAAGAAATAATTACCCATGAGAAAATAAAATTTATAAGGTTGAAAATCATTAAAATACAGTAGAAGTCAGCTATAGCGAGTACGGCATATAACGAGAACTCCGTTATAGCGACGACATTTTTCCGTCCCTTCAAAATTCCTATCTTAAACTGTGTATCGTCCTTCGGTTACACCGAGAACCCTATCACTGGCGCATCCGTTATTACGAGCGATTAAGCGCGCACAATTTTTTCCGTTACCGATATTTATGCACCCCAGCGATGATATTGCATGCGATCGATTACCTTCGGCACCGTTTCCTCGCTATGTGCACTAGCGATTTCTCTCGTTGGTATTCGAAGGCGATGTCGGAGTCGATTAGTAATATCCGTCGACAGTTGTTCCGTAAAGAAAATTCGAAATGAAAGAGAACATACTTTCGTAACAAATGCGTAAATAACGTGTCCGATAACGGTTGTAAACTCATTAAATATAAGGCTGACTAAACCGCCGCTTAATTTTGAGGCTAAATACTGCAATTAAGTAAGAATGGGATACACATTGAGATATGGCAGAGTGCTTAATTGATTCCAGAGGTTAGTTTATATATTGTCGCGTCTGGTTAAATTATGGAAAGGCTATAATGAAAATTTATAGCAAGAAAGGTATAATTTCCCTACTGGAGCTTGAAGTGTGTTTTCATCATACGTATAGTACGGTTAAGTTAGGTTACGTGACGCTGTTTGAATAAGAAAACTGAAACGTTTGCAACAAAATGCTATCGATCATCATCAGTACGGTATAGTTTTCTCACTTTGTGCATTTGCGAGCTCTCTCGTTGACATTCAAAGGCGATGTTGGAGTTTATTAGTAATACCCATTGACTGCTGTTCTCTAAAGAAAATTCAAAATGAAAGAAGAAAACACATTCTCGTAATAAATGCATAAATAACGTGGCCGATAGCAGTTGTTAACTTGTTAAAAATAAAAACTGAAGTAAACAATATCTTAATTTTAATGTTATATACAGAAATTAAGTAATAATGTGATGCACCTCAAGATATGGCAGAGTACATCACTGATTTCAGAGGATATTTCAAATCTTCTCGCGTCTAGTTACGTCTATTTACATGTAAATTTTTCGCAAGGATACCGTATTACTCCGAATCTCATGCGCAAACTCAAGGGTTGTTGCATTCGCGACCTAACAGTAAGTTAATGGATACCACTGGCAACTATCGCGGTAACCGCGCTGCTTCTTTTCACACGCGCACAGAACTCATTGATAATAAACGACTTCCTCTTTACTACACATTGCTAGCCGCGACAACCGGTTGTACAGAGCCTGTGTGTTTCTCAAATCTGTAGAATGGCATCAAAGCGTGCGACCCTTCGAATTCTTAGAAAAGCCATGGCTACTCAGTGGCAGAGTCATAACGCGTCTATTGTACTTGACGCTCAGTAAAATTAAGGTTTATAGACAGCAGGAATATTTTCGTGATGGATAGTCGTATTGTAAAGATACGTGGAAAAGGTATTGCCGGCAAATTTTCAACGGGTTCTAGTTGATATTATGATGCCAATTATAAGTTAATGTTTATTAAACACACGATAATGTAGAATAATTGTGCAGCCGCAAGTAAATACGGCATAGGCCTAACTAAAGCCAGTATTTGGCGTTGGCGTGAAGACAAAGAGCTAAAAAAATGCATACTGTACAAAAAATACATTCAGTGGTCCGCAACAAGGACGCTTTAAAGAAGTCGAAGATGAAATTGTGAGGCATGTGCACAAAAAACGCAAGGGCGGAATGGCCACACCATGGCGCAATAAACTCGTTCGTTGACTTTCAACGTTCGCGATTAGGGCAACAGTAACAGTTTTATAGACAGCAAGAATAATTTCCTGATGGATCGTTGTATTGTAAAGACACAATGGTGCCAATGTTGAATTAATGGTCCTTAAACCAGCAGAAGTAAATAATTGTGCAGCCGCCAAAAATAAAGAAATACGGCGTGATGAAAGTCAATGTTTGGCGTCTAAAAATAGTAAAAAAATGCGTAGGCCTACTGTAAGAGAAGGCATTCATATAATTTTACAAACTTCTTTTTGAGCCTGATTTAAATTTTTTGAAGGAAAAAGTGGGGTTCATCTTGGATTCGGAGATATACGGTACTATATTTTTTTCAGAATGAAATTAAACATTCACTTTCACGTAGTATCGGATTACGAAAAATAACAAACAAGTAAGCTGTAGTGTGGATATCATCTACGGAAACACAAGTTTTGAACAAACTGATTGCCGTTTCGTACTGATTTTAAAGTGCATGAAGGGTTTTCTGACTTTTATACAAAATTTAAAATTCGTCCACCGTTTTGATACTCTTTTTTGCCTTTTGGCAAATTTTTTATTTGTCAACAGTACATGTTTTGTTCCTTATTTAGGAACATCCTCAGCTGTTATTGTAGCTTAGGTGAATTGCTAAGATTTTAAACACGTTAATTTGCAGGTACATTGATTCACTTAAAAACTACTAAAAATACCAATTAAATTAAATGATATTGAAAAAATGTAGGGGTTAGTGTGTTAATGATATGAGAACGGATGATTACATAGTTGGTCAGCTTAAAAACTATGTCTATTCATTTGAATAGTTGTTAAAAATTTCATTTTCTTACATTAAAATGTCTGTTTGCGGTTAAAAGTTTTAAAAAATGTTTGACTTCGTAACACTGTTCAAATTATTAAATGTTTTATCTTCTGTTCCTTCCAGGTAAGTTGTTATATATTATGAGTTTGCTTGTGGTGCCTTTGATTGAGTCTAATGTGGAACTTTGAAGTTGATTGCTGATCAATTTTTGTGAAGGGAGCTTCGTTTCAATTTCTGAAATGAAATAAAATAAGGAAATGGGAATTTGTTTAAAAAACATGTGTCTTAGCGTAATAACTAAATGTATAAAAAAGTTATTTACCTTGCTGTTGTTAGACTCCAATTTTACTGTGACCCTGGAGGGATGTTTGTTGCTGCTTTGCGTCTTGTATAGTAATGGTGTGTGCGTTCCGTTGTAAGCTCCTCCTTACGGGGAGGCAAGTTTGCGGAGAGGGGAGGGGGCGTGTCGGTTACTGTCACGGCATCAACTTTAGAAGGGCTAGGGAGAGGGGATGTACAAAATGGCGGAGGTTCGGTCTTATTTATCCTTTTACTATTTGTATTGCGTCTTTTGCCTAAAATTTCAAGACTTGATAGTGTCCCTTCAAATATAGGGTTTCTAATGTCAATAGTTTCATTTAGGTTATTGTCCTGATTGATTTTTTGTTCTAAATAAATGTATAGATTTTCTAATGTATTAAGGAGAGCTCCTTTGTTTATTTAATGCAATATAGTTAAATCCTGCTCTATGGTTGTGAATTGATGTCCGGTGGAACTCATGTGTTGGCCCATCGCGGAAATTTTTTTATGTCTTTCAGCGTTGACATACGCCTGGTATCTTACAGTAAAACTGCGCCCTGTTTGTCCGACATAACTTTTTTTGCATTGGTGACACTTCAATTTATAAACTCCTGATTCAGAATGTTTGTTTTTTTCCTAGGGAATTAACACTATTGTAATTAAATAATTTATGCTTTGTGTTATTGCTGGTTGAATATGCGATCTTATAATTATATTTTCTAAACAAATTGGTTACTGTGTATAAGTTAGGGTTATTGAACATGAACTTGGCGTATTTGTCTTTGTTTTTTGTTTCGGGTTTTAGGTTGGTTTGTAATTTCTGTTTGAATTTACCGATTATTTTGTTTATTATTTTTGGTTCAAAACTGTTGTATTGGGCTTGTTTGTGAATAAAGCGCAGTTCTTTTTCTCTTTCTGTGTGTGTAAGGGGTATATTAAACGCTCTATATATGTAACTGTAATAAGCTGACCTTTTTTGCGATTCTGGGTGCAATGAGTAGTTCTTTATTGTAATGGGAGTAAAAGTGGGTTTTCTGTGTATCTTGAAGACAAACTCTTCCTTTTTCCGTGTTACATTTGTGTCTAAAAAGTTAATGGATCTTTCTTTTTCTCTATCTAATGTAAACTTTATTCTGGAATCAAGTGTATTTAATTTATTGAGGATATCGTCACTGTTATTCTCTCTTCGATCTATTACGGCAAAAGTGTCGTCCACAAAGCATATCCATAAATTGAGACCTTCTATTTGTCCTATTATTTTGGTATGTTCGAGGTAATCAAGATAAATATTGGCTAAAATGCCCGAAGCGGGTGCAGCCATTGGGAGGCCTTCTTGTCTACGTATTTTTTTATTGAAAGTGAAGTAATTGTGTTTAGTAACGAATTTAAGTATATTAATGAAATCTTCTACTCCTGGTATGCCGAGTTGTTTATGTTCTATAAGATTCTTCTTGATAATTTTTATTGTTTCGTCCACTGGAATATTTGTATACATGTCCTTGATATCAAAGGAACATGTTACTTGATGTGGTGTTAATTTAAAGTTTTTGAGTACTTTGCAAAAGTCTACTGAATTTTTTATTGGTGTCTTGTTGTGAAAAACGTATAGTTAGGAATGTGTGTACGTATTGTGATGTTTTATAAGTAGGGCTATTGCGGAAGTTTATTATAGGTCTTATGGGAATTCCTTCATTATGTAACTTTGGTAAGGCTCTTTCTGTTGGAAGGCCAGGATTCATGTTTATCAGTTTTTGGACATCTTGTTCACTTAAAATAAAGGTTGTGGAGTTTTAGTTGTAGGGTCTCGATCTATTTCCGAAAAAGTGCTATTATTGAAGAAAGTTTGTTTTTTGATGTATTCCTCCTTATCTAAAACTACTGTTGTCCCTCTTTTGTCCGCTTTGGTAATTACTATTTCCTCTTGTTTTATTTTATGTGATAAACATGAAGTAGGTTTATTTCTGTTATGGGAAAATATTAAGCCTTTACTAGGTTCGGAATTTTCTTTTTTACCATGTGTCTGACGTCATTCTGAACTTCGTTAGGGAGTTTTTGTATAGCTGTTTCTACTTCTGCAATAGTACTTGTTAGCTCTTTTTCTTTGTTTCTACCTATCCAATTGAAATTAGGGCCTTGACTTAGGGTTTTCATTTCCTCCTCAGTGAGATTAACCTTAGAAATATTCTTAAAGGGGCAAAGGGTATTCTTCCAATTCATTTTCTGAATTTGAAGAGTAAGCTTTGCCATTTTCATTTTTTATCTTGGCATTTTTTAACGATGTTAATTTGTTATTAAGGGTTTCCTGTTTGTTACTTAAAATGATATCCATTTTTTCATGGGTGTAACTTAGTGATTAAATTTTGATACGGAAAATGAAGTTGATTACTTGAAATTTTATACAAATATCGGATATAACAACAATCCGTTATAGTGAGTAAATATTCCGCTGTTATGAATTCTCGCTATAACGGACTTCTATTGTAATAATAATAATAATAATAATAATAATAATAATAAAAAATTTTTTTTTTTGAAAACTTAGTGCAGTATAGCATTAGTTTGAAACAAGGACAAGAAGGCCGAAAAACATGAAAGGATGCCTGGAAACCAAACAGAGAATCACAACACCAAACACCGGAGCAAACACGAATACCGCAACATCAGCGATACATACAAAATTTTAAAAAATGGTAACCGCACTCGCCTCCAGGAAATAACACAGAAAACTTACACATATATGCAGGTAAACCAAGAATACCAGGGAAAACAAAGTTACACAAAGGCAAGGGCGAAATTTTCAAAGTTACGCAGAAAATAATGACCTTCCGAGCAACACATGACGTTCACTTGAAACTAGAACGCAATAACACCAACTTAAATAAAATTCAAATCATAGTTAAAAACACAACCTATAATATAAATAACATACCCCAAGAACATAACATTAACACAAATAAATTAAAACAGCGTACTTATAAGGAGGTCATATGACTGAGTAACCGACGTGTTTCGAACCAACACTAATACACTCACTAGAAATTATGTAATAAACTTACATGCTACACCACACAACTATACTAAAATAAAATAAGAATATTAAAACAAGCACAATCCCTGCTGAGGCAGTTACATGTCCTTAGCCAATACCCGAAGGTAAAATCATAGTTTTATGTGCCGGTAAGCACGCCATTATTGAGCACTCAACCTTTCACACTCGTTGAAGTCAAACCGTCAAGAGAGACACTCCGATCAAGGCCACATGGGGCGACACTGTCCAACCACACAGCACGCTCTGGTGGGCTCCGTCAAAACACACCTAGTAATACTGCTCGCACATAGATAGCGCAGGAGTACTTATTGCTATCCACAATAAAATTGACCACACCAGATATAACTTGCAGAAACGTTACACGCTGTCATGTCCCAATAGTCGTACATCCAAAGAGTAGTATTACCATCCGCTACTCACATAGTATTAAATTTGAGTTCCAAATAGATAATGGCAATATTATGAATGATGATATCGGCACATTATCAATAACATAAAAATAATATAGAAGCCTCCACCTTATCAATACAATGCTTATTTACAAGATGCAGTAAATTCAGTACCGGTTTCGACCCCTATGGGGTCATCCTCAGCTGTTATACATTAAATCGGTTTCAAAAACATCACATAAGGACTAATGTCTTTATATCACTGACCCAATTTGACAGATCATGAAAAAGTAAATATGACAGTAGTATGATGGATCTTTTCTCATTGACTAGAAAGTTGCTTATTATGTGAAGCGTCATCTCATTGTAACCTGAGTGGTAAACATCAAATAAAGTTTACAACGGTATATGTGGAATTATTACATATTTACATATATCTTATTGGAACATACATTGTCTATTAAAAAGGAATATATATAGACATAAAATTTGACCCGCTATAACAGGCCGTTTAAAAGTGGATGAAATGATAAAAACAAGGTAAAATGGGTCCACATTTAACTCTAGTTTGTACTAGTTTGTTGTTGCTGCATTATTCTTATATTATGGTAAGTACACAGTGTTTGTATTCTAATGTTTAAACTTATTCTGCAACATCACTAAAAATATAAAAATAGAAAAGTACCACAGATTAGCATCATAATAAATATGTACCCCAACATACCTACACAGAAAACCATAGAAATCATAGAATCCAATCTCATAAATCATAGCAAACTTAGTAAGCTAGAAATAGAGGAATTCATAAAATTATTACACTTTGCCATCAATAATATTTACTTTAAATTTCACGATACCATATATCACCAGAAAGGACTACCCATGGGATCTCCAACATCAGGTATACTGGCAGAAATATATATAGACTACTTGGAACACCAAGAAATCCAAAAACTAGAATATCCCCTTTTGGTGCAGATTTGTTGACGATGTATTTGTTATAATAGACAATAGGCATACCGATGAAGACAAAATCCTGGAACAATTAACTGGAATAGATCCTCATATAAAATTCACTATGGAAACGGAAAACAACAATACCATAAATTACCTAGACATATCTATAATTAGACATAATGACCACTTAATATATAAAATATACAGAAAACCTACCCATGCATCCAATACAATAAAAATAGACTCTACCCACCCACACACACACACACACACACACACACACAAAATAGCCGCATACTACAGTATGATTTACCGAGCATACAACATACCACTTACAAAAGAAGATCTAAATAAAGAATTAAATTTAATCCATGATATAGCCAGACAAAATGGATACAAAAAAGAAATGATTAACAAGATTATTAATAAAATAAAAACCCAACCAAAAACCAAGTTAATCAGAACAGAGAAAGATAAAAAAAAGACTACATACTATTCACCTACAACAATACACATATACATACCATAACAAACGTTCTTAGAAATCAAGGCCTAAAAATAGCCTACAAAACTACACATAGCAACGCCAACATCTTACACAATTCTAAATCCGTTAACAATAAAAATCAATACAATCACTCAGGTGTCTAGCGCTTGAAATGTAATGACTGCGAGGCCAGCTACATAGGGCATACCAGAAGAAACTTTCAGATACGATATAACGAACACATAAATGCAGTAAAGCACAGACATTTTTCAGCTATGGGACAACATATCGATGACCAAAAACATAGATTTACAAATATTAACCATGACATGCAAATTCAAAATACAAACCCCAAAAGCCCCTTGCTCAGCATCTTGGAAAAATTTTACATTAATTTCGATCAATACGTCAACCCAAATTTCAATCCAAATGAAATCACAGGAAAAACTAACATTCTTTTCGATACAGTCATTCCCTTTCTAAAAAAATCATTATCTGAAAAGAATTAAAAAACAACAGCCTATACATACAAATGAACCACCTAAAGACTCTCCCTACCCTAGTTCCGCTCTCTCCACAGATGCCCCTCCCATCCCTCCAAACTTCCCCTCCGTAACCGCGAACTACAGCCCCAGAATAACACGTAACAGATCTTGACGTGCAGCCGTGCAGCACACACAGTGCCAACACTCAACGTAAGTATACCATACATATATTACACTTTTCTTAGCCCATTACACGCCGTTTCTTACACAGTCTATCTCTAATTTCAGATATTACAATCTACAATATAAACAAAGCCCTCACGTTATCACCTAGAACTTATGTATATTGGTTGACATCGACATAGTTTGAATCCCAAGATTCACGGCATTACTTAATACTCCAGTTTATAATAGGCACTACCTTAACTTAGCAATGGTGCACGCAATTTCTCATAATAATTTAGTACATCAAGACAACTGTAATATATTATACGAGCATTGATCAAGAAAACATCGGAATGAACAAAAACTATCACAAGTTTAAACATTAGAATACAAACACTGTGTATTTACCATAATATAAGAATAATGCAGCAACAACACTCAGTCACAGAGTACCAGAGCGTCCAAAGAGTTTGACGTAAGTCCACCAGTTAAGTTCATTAATCAGTTAGACATAACCACCATTGAATCACGACGAGTACATCTCATTTCATGCCAAGAAAACAAGCTTCAGGAACAGTCTTACTTGGTAATGGGTGCCATCGAAGAAACAACACAGGGCCCACATGGACTGTTCAATGTGCAGGAAGATGGAGTACCAATGGCCAGTCAGCACAGCGTACAACACACGAGGTGGTAAACAGACTCATGACTTGCAAGCTTTCAGCACCACATGTTGAGCTCCAATGACACAGGTTTTTAGATGCCCGAGTCCAGCTTAGCTTCTTGCAACGGCAGCATCAAAGGGGCGCGTGTATAGCTGCAACAGGAACAAGAAAGCAACAGCAATGGAACAAGTACAGTTCAAAAACAATCAGGCATCACTTTGGTCTTCACACACTCATTAGGGATTTCATTAGTTCCGAACCGGGTTTCAATGACTCACTTGAAATAATGTTTTTGAAAGTTCATGGGGCAGTAGTAAGCACAAACACTTACAGTGACAAGAGTATCATCTCCAATATTATCTTCAAGTTTGAACACCGGTAACACCCATTACTTGACTACAGTTCATTTGCCACTACTGGCAATGACATTTCCTAACATTTATGGTTATTGTTACTGAACATTACACTAGTGGAAGTAAATTATTATAATCTATTTTTAAAGAAATTAGATTAGGACTAACAAATCAAAATAATCTTACAATATTAGAATAAAGCAACCCATATATACAAAGAAAGAGGGCCTAACCTAACTGAATGTTCCCAAAAATTTAATTTTCAAAGGGAAATAAAATATCAGAGACAAGAGCAATAATTTGGAATACAGATGCTGGATCATGAAATACCCGGGTAAGAAACGTAAATTTTAACCACAACAGGACCAAATATATGTAACAAGCCAAACCAAGGCCATCAAACTCCCAACTACCAGGTCGAATACCATTATTAAGTAATTTTCCACATTCATTTTACAAGAAACTACTTAGCATTCTTCCACACCTTACATAATTTTACAGAAGAGAGCAGCAGTACAGAAGGGAGGCACAATATACACCGGAAATAAATAAACTACAGAGGATACAGGGAGGGAGATAAAGATGGATTATCACACAGCGAAACGAACAGAATTCACCACAACGATCAACTCATTTACATGACACAAGGTACATGATAATCCGATAACTCAGAAGAAAATGAACGGCAGAACAATCACCACCAAGACTTATAAAATACAGTACCCCAAATCATCCATAACCATAACGCTAAGATCCCATGGCGATCGACCCAGAGAAAAGAAGGCAATGGCAAAAACTGGAGACTTCGCTAGCATAATAACCGATGGAGGGGAGATCCAAATTGTGTCTGTATGAGATTACCACGCAACAGATACCCAGGTCAACAACCACACGACAGTCAACATCTACAGAAAGGATAATAAGGAACACCACAACGAGAAAAGAAAGTCATGTTTTAGCACCAGGCAGAACCAACTCAAAGCAGCAATAAATAAGGGCCAAAATTCAAGAAAATTCCACACCATATAAATTATCTTCGAATACAACGAGCGCAGGTGTTCTACCAAGACCATCAAGTGTTCAGAGAACCTCTGGATAACCCAGGACTAAAAATATGGTGGCGTAAAGACAGTCCACCCTGTGGAATTAGGCCAATCCACAGACTCCCTTCCAGCCAGTCGGAATTCACGGGATATAATAATACATAAACGATGCAGAATTGATAGGTGACACGATGACAAAGCTCATGAGTTGATGGAGAAGAACCTTCAATCAGTCAACTGGGTCCCATACCTCCAATGACAGACCAAGAATTTCAGCGACTGCCCACGAACTATTCCACAAGACCCCATACTCATAGGAACAGACCCCAGAACAGTCAGGTGACAAGCAAGCGACAATATAAAATTGCAAAAACATGCCGGTTTGAGCAAGAAGCAACCGAATTACAAGAGGAGGTAAATCAGATGATAGACAGACCACAGTGTAAAATAAGAAGCAGATAATGCAAATAAACTTGATCGAATGAGACTACATATAAACAGCCCTAGGGTGCAAGGGAAATACTTCTCCGTACACAAATTTTTCTCACATCTGATCTACAGAGATCATGTTGAAGAAACATAAGTTCTCATATCACACAATATCCACCTAAACATGGTCGAAGCCAGTGTACATCCATGAAATGACCACAAATGCCCCGACGGACCTCAAGAAAAATCTTGGGCTAATAATAGTGTGAACTGAATCACCTGCAAGACATCCCATACTGACTCGCAAATTCCTTGCCTACACAAGGACTCAAGGATTAATAAATTTACCATGGACATACGGTAACAGATAGGCTCATGGTTACACTAGAGAAGACTTCACATCAATTTCAACAACACCTCACTCAACTAACTTAACAGCCCCCACTAGACTGACTATGATGATACAATGCACTCCCATAATCCTCAGCAAAATAAACAGGAAGGAAATACTAAAACAAATGAGAATATGGAGCAAATTCCAAAATTATCAGCAAAATGAGTGTGTACCAATAACCACACGACAACTGCGAGACCCACAACCAAAATCCTAAGATGAACACACGGTAAAAAAACGAAAGATTGCTTTAGCAGTAAGCCAGCCACGATCCACACCGAGACTCCAGCAATGGACCCACACAACCACCAAGTAGCACCAGTACCAGGATACGGATTTTACATTTACAGGAAGGAATGAGTAAGCACCAATACATACAGTAACCAACCAGCACCAGAAAATGAAATATCAGGAAGAATGAAAATTTACATTCAAGCACAAGGCTAAAACAGACACTCATCAACCAGAACTAGCAGATACACCACATGCACAGCACTAGTCATCCGAAGCGAGTAACAAAAAATACAATAGACAAGGAGATTCAATACACAAATGACCGAAAAAATGAATGTGAGGGGGAAGATGCTAGTAAGCAGTAACTACCCTTAACCAGTCCCACGGACCAACAGGCGTTAAGAAGGAAAACAAGACCAATAAATTCAAAACCCACCTAGTTACAACTTGACCACATGCACCAAGTGCCAGAAACAACAGGAAGGTAAGCAACACCAGAACAGAACACCACGTGGTAAACGTTACCCGTAGAAATGGATCAGCACATGAGAGAATTGACAGCACTGCCTGACATGGACACATCAAATTAAATTAAATTAAATTAAAAGGTCAATATAACCTTCGACGGACCATACAGCCGTAGCCTATCAGCATTCAACCAACGAAAACACCGCAAAATACACCAGAACAAGAACACAGCCCATGGTTACCATCATGACATAAAATCCACGGGAGATACGCCTCAATATATCACCATTACATTATATATTCATACAAGTATACCACACAAGGCCATAATAACAACACAATATCATCCAGGGAACATGTACAAGACACCCATAAGCCAAATAGGAACAACTTCCCATAGCACAAGTCCCAGGTAAGTATCCATAATACCAACACCATTATTACCAACTGACATCTCACTATGTCAACAAATCTCACTATCACCACATAAGACATGTAGTAACCAGGGCGGAGCAGGACCACAAACAGGCATTAGCTGCAAGAAAAGGTCAGCATGGGTCAAGATTGCACACAAAATTTCATACACACTCTCCAAACCGTCAGGCGGGAACAGAGTCACTGGGAAGAAGAAGAAGAATAATAATAACAAATTTTTCAACACATGATCTGGACCACAGGCTAAGCTGAAACAAAGGTAAAATTTTACACACTAAACAATAGTTACCAATCAATTTAACACAAGCCCTCAGATCTTCACAGGGAGTCGGTGAGCCACCAGCTTAGCAACTCCTTCACTAGAAACAAAACATACTAAAAGAAAAATAATTAATGACAACAAACACAATTTTGTTTCAGTAAAATGTGGGAGAATATTTTGTAAAATTTAATTTTTGATCCAATCACAAAAAAAAATAATGCAATTCCATTTATCACTAATAAACAATAATGGTCAACGACTCACCAAGCCATCGCTAGTCCAGAATAAGAACAGCACGAGGAAAGGAACCAGATTCCATGACCCAACATGCAGCATCAATCGGAACAGGGTAAAAACAACAGAATAAGGCCTCGAACATAAGCACCACAAGGGCAAGACAACAGCAAACCAGTAAGGACTCGGTAACACATGAAAACAATGAGAAAAACACAAATTATTTAGGAATATATCAGTTTTATAAAATTTAAGACAAGCCTTAAGTTTCCTATTATTTGGTGCCATTTTGGTTGCCTGCCAGGCAATTTTAAAATGAGCCATTCGCGTAGTTTCAACATAAAACCACGCGACGATGCTACCAGCTGCAACGCCCCTACATATAGTAGGAATAAAAGACATAAGTCATAGGGACATGCACGTTCAAGAAAAATATCTAAAGAGCAAATAATTCATAAGAAACAAGGAAGAGTACGGGAGCCAACCCAAAATGGAAGGAGAGGAGGGGATCGAGGAACTACGAGGCAAATTCAATATCAAAATGACACAAATATTTTCAAAAAGTAAAAAAAAAAATATAAGTAATAAATAATCATTTACATTACACTAAATTATGAAAAGAAAGAAAAATTTTGAAAATAATGATAAGGTGATAGGAGAAATAAAAAATTCACATTAAATAAATAATCTACATGTAAATAAGGTCGATTCTGAAGTATAAATTCATTACATTCCCCCAAGCTACACTGGTGCACCAGCCCCTTTATCTCACACACTTCGAAAATATCTACATGAAATAAAATTTAATATTAACACCAGAAAATTGGGTTGTATGGCAAATCAAGGGCCTCTGACAAAATCCAACGGAGGTTAAGTCCCCACAATACCCACGTAAATAAGGACACCCGACACATCACGTTAAAACACAAGGGAACACACATCTCAGCCCAATGTCACCCCACAAGGTCCTCATAATAAGGAGAATTGTCCCATTTAAAAAAATAAAAATCGCAGAAGCAGTAGAAAGCTAGGGTGATAAATAAGATCCCCAAAACAAATTAAAATAGAAAGAGCAAGTTAACTTCACAACACCGAGATCGAAAAACAAAAAATGACATGAGAAGAAAAACAATTCATTGTCATCCACACAGAGCACGAACAAGATGCCGATACCAGACACAATAATCATCAGTCACATAACGGCCAGCACCAGAGATAAGACAACAATGGGAAATAAGAGATAAGACAGACCCCAAACAACTCACGCTAGGGCTGCCCAAAACCCTTGACTTAAACCAGCAGACATTACAGTCATTGTTGAAATATAATGTTAATATTACGCGGGATTACACACCTCTAATTAAGTAAATATCACCTAAACATCTGCAATAGAAATAAACAAGGAATAGCAACCCAATCCAAGAAATAATTACCCTTGAGAAAATAAAATTTATAATAATAATAATAATAATTAAAACAATTTTTTTTTGAAAACTTAGTGCAGCATAGCATTAGTTCGAAACACGGACAAGAAGGCCGAAAAACACGAAAGGATGCCCGGAAACCAAACAGAGAATCACAACACCAAACACCGGGGCAAACACGATTACCGCAACATCAGCGATAGATACAAAATTTTAAAAAATGGTAACCTCACTCGCCTCCAGGAAATAACACAGAAAACTTGCACTCGTTGAAGTCAAACCGTCTTCTTCTTCTTCTGCTTCTTGATATTTGGTTGGGCTCTGTATTTAACTAACACCCAGTTCCAATACTTCATAAATGAAACACTTTCGAACACTCAGAAACATTTAGTTATGTTGACTAATAAATACTTTATCTCACACGTGTTAAAACTGGGGAATCTGGGAACCACTTGTTTATGATCATGTATGGATTGTACCGTAGGACTATTCAGAAAGTACTTTAGTACAAAGATCACCGGAATGGGTGAAAATCTACATCTTTTGGATGTAAGGGTAATGGACGTAGGAGTAAACACGCGGACACAAGGTACTATATCTTCACGCCAAAGTGACCCATCTTGAAGTCAAACCGTCAAGAGAGACACTCCGATCGAGGCCACAAGGGGCACACTGTCCAACCACACAGCACGCTCTGGTGGGCTCCGTCAAAGCACACCTAGTAATAATGCTCACACATAGATAGCGCAGGAGTACCTATTGCTATCCACAATCCAAAGAGTAGTATTACCATCCACTAGTCACATAATATTAAATTTGAGTTCCAAATAGATAATGGCAATATTATGAATGATGATATTGGCACATTATCAATAAAGTGAGGTACAACAGTAAAATTCTTAATCCAGTAAATGTTATTGCGCGGATAGTTAACAAAATTTAATAAGTGTCGCATAGACAGTTGATAGTCCAAGTTTATGGCACAAGTAGCGTATTTAGTTAATAACGCTACAATGGGAAACCACGGAAAACCATTTTCAGAGCTGCCGACAGTGGGGTTCGAACCTACTATCTCCTGAATACTGGATACTGGCCGCACTTAAGCGACTGCAGCTATCGAGCTCGGTAATAATAATTTAGGCCTATTCCAAATTATAGCACCACAATTCCCTAAATAACTCAAAATTCAACCTTGAAAAGAGCCGTTTCTTAAGAAAAGATTCTTCCTCTTCACCTTTATTAAATTCTACATTCATTTTATGCCAAATTATCGGTGAAGAGGGGGTTTCTCCTCTGGCTTGGAGAAAAAATTTGCCTCCAAGTCAGACAGATTTTTCCGCCGCCAGTGTGGTGAATTGATATTTTCTGACTCATCGGGTACTCCTAGGAAACAGATTAATAAAAGGGCATAGTTTTTGCCCTTGGAGTCTCCACTATTCGACCTCCCCGCCGAAAACGACGAAGAGTGTTCACGAATCGTGGCTGTCTGCGGCTTGGTCATTCCAGCTCTGGAACTTTGGACTGTTAGATCGGCAGTGTAGTCCTGTTTGTTAAAAGTGAGAAAATGCTTGGGGTTGCATTTGATCGATTTGATTTCATATGAAAGCATTGCTTTTAATCACGCTATTCCTACTGACATCATTATAATGTATGTTCATTTCAGTAGGGAAAACCACTAAGACAGTCTTTCTGAGGATGTAAAAAGGCAGGCGGAGAGTGGGTGTCTACCATTATAATGAAAACTCCCCAACCTGATTATGAGTGATGGTATGCAAGCGGGTGAAAATTCCCTAACTCAGTCTTCATATGAGAAAAGATGTTTGGTAACTTCCCCGTCTCGTTTCTAGGGTAACATTAAGAGCTATGCAATTTAATACAATCTTGCTCACATGTACACTAGAATTCCGTATACAATGTAGAATTCCGTAGCGAAGCACTGATACATCAGCTAGTATGTCTATAAAGGGGAATACTGTGTAAAATAAACGGGTATTTGATTCGTATCAAAATGAAATACCTATGAACGGATATTATATAAATTGGCCTTACATGCGAAGTAATTTACATAAATTAACATGCAAATAAAAATAGTTTTATTAATAATGAAAGCTTATATTACAGGGGAGTTTCAAATAGTGATGGGTAACTGAATAACCTCCTTCTGTTTATTTAAGTTGTCAAATAAATAATCAAATAAAATAATTGAAAGAGTTTCAGATATCATTCAGTTGTAGTGATCTCATAATCAGGTACTTTAATATTTGAATAACCTCCATCTGATTATTTAAATAATCAAATAAATAATCAGATGAGTTTCAGATTTCATTCGGTTGTATCGTATAGAATATTCAGATGTGTTGTGAATCAATTTTTTGGTTTAACTGTGTCGGACAGGTAATTGAAATAAGCGAATATATGAACTCTTATGCACATTGGAAATACACTGTTTTTCCCAAAGTATCTCCAATTGTTGAAACTAAATGAGTGAGTTAACTGTCTTAATAACATCACTTTTCATTTGATTATTTCAAGTGCATTCACTATTCAATTGCCTCATTCATTCAAATGCAGTTCCTAATGAATAACAAAATAATTGAATGGAAAAATTCACTATTCGATTGCCTTATTGATTCTAATGGAGTTTCGGATTGACAATAAAAAATAATCGGATGGAAAAATATTCACTACTCAATTGCCTTATTCATTCAAATGAATAATTGAAAATAATCAAATGGGAAATATAATTGAATAAAATGACATAATTGAATAAGCGATTATTTTGTATTCAATTATCTGATCATTTTTGGAGTTAACAACCATCAAGTACATGTTGAGTATCGTAATTAACATTGATTCGTTGTGAAAAGAGTCTGAAAGCAATTGGTGAGTGAGATACCGTGGTGTTTAAAACATTACATCTCTCATAACAAATGTTTTTTCTTGTTTCAGCTTTTTACCTGCTGGTGTGTGTTGGAATGAAGTTCAATAATCAAGCTCTACTCGACCGCCAAACAACACTCACCCATTCACCAATATTTGAAGAATCAGAAAAGGTGTTGACTTCTTCAACTTGTGGTATTAAGTTTAGTGATGGCAGTTCTTTTCATTCCCATATGAAACATCACTCTTCAATAGTACAAACGTCTACCGAGTTATGTGATGCAACCATTTCTGAAGATGTTGTAATCGAGTTGTCTGACCCAGATTCCCAAGTAAATTCAGTGCAGAGTGATAAACTTCAGAATATATTAACACCTGTAGACAATACAGGGACAACTGTTCAGTGTTCACAATGTGACTTGCGTTTTAGTGATAGGAATGAACGTCAGTCTCACATGAAGTTACATCCTGCATCAAAAACAGGGTATCAATATTCAGAAATGAATCATACTCAGCAGAATCATAAGTATGGCAAAAGACCATTCAAGTCCCCAGATTGCCCAAGGACATTTGCTCGAGTTTGTACTCGTAGGGCTCATATGTGGTTTCACATGCGTGGAGCTCTGTACAGATGTACTGTACATTTCTGCAATCGCTCCTTCACTGTGAAAGCTAATTTTCAGAACCATATCATAGCACATACAGGTAAAAAGTCCTTCTTCTGTAAGGTGTGCAACTTTGCTTTCAACAGACTAGCTGCATGTCATAAACATGTTAATCGGATGCACATTGCAAAGAACGAGATAACACTCAAGACTGGTCAGACCTTCAAGGATTTCGTACAAATAGATGAAGGAATTTACAAAGAATTGCAAGACGATGTTATAAATGTTATTAGCAAGATGAGATTGGGTGGTAAAGGGAAATCTGAGGAGAAGTCTGCTGTCGCAATAGATAAGGAGGCTCCTGAACCTACAATAGATATGGAGCTTCCTGAGCCTGTTCTCGTTGATACAAAAAGATTGCAAAACACTCTCGGGAAAGGAATACATAAAGCTAAGACAAAGTCCACTCTTTCGGATATATATACTGCAGACACGAACAAGAAGGAGAGTCACGAAAACGTATTAACGAGGGCGAAGAGGTTCTCGCAAATCCCAGTAATGAGTTCTAGCAGAAACCAATCCCCTTTGAAGACCCCCACCAGACAAATACAGGACTCTCGACTGAGAAAATCCCTTAACATTTCTGAGAACAAAAGTCCAAACGATCTTGCAGACACATCTACAAAGAAGCGAGGCACAAGTGGCAATCTTAGCAAGTCTGCTGATCAAATTCCCAGCCCTAAAGGTTCATCAAAGAAGAGTGCAAGTCTCGACAAGGAGCATAAGAAGGCAGTCGAAGTATACAAGGATGTCATAGCTTCAAGCAAAGGGAAGCCTTGCAAATACTGTGGGGAGATATTTTCTATACGGTTCATAAGGACTCATGAGCTAACCCATGCAAGAGGAGGTGAAATTTTTTGTTCAATCTGTGATAAGGTATTCACTAGCAAACCTGGACTGAAACAACATTCGGCTGTTCATGCAGACGTAAGACCCTATCAATGTGCTACTTGTGGGGGTTCATTCAAATTGAAAAATCAGATTTTAGCACACGTCCGAAGACACGCAAATGAGAAGAATCACAAGTGCAAAGTCTGTTCAAAGGCATTGTCCTCTAAACATAATTTGAACGCTCATATTTTAACACACATTCCGAAGGAGGACTGGCCATTCAAGTGTAATCAGTGTGATCAGAGATTCAAAACGAAACACTATCTCAGTGACCATACTCGGCGACACGGGAAAGTGTGGCAATACGACTGTCATATATGTCATAGGAAATTCTCGGCTAAAAGTTCGGTTCAGAGACATGTAAAAAGTAATGATCCTCAAGGTCATAAAAAGTTGATTAAAACTTCCTTTTAATTTTTTTTAGTAATATAGTCTCGTATAGAAGTTACTAATTAATATAAAATTTTATGTATTATAGTTTGTGTGAATGTTTTGAAATTTTTATTGGAATGATTTGTACCTCCCATAAAATATATAAACTTGTCACAGTGATGTGTAGCAGACTGCAATAATGACATTATTATGGTGATCAGTTCAATGATTCTGTGTGGTATTGACTTGCAGATGTAAACTCAGTGATCCAAATCAGGCCATGTATTGCTTCATTTTTCTGTAATACAACAACTTGTCCTGTTAAGGAATAATATTTTATAGAAGTTTTACCAATTATCCTTATACAAATCTGATGCTCACTATATTGTACTTAACATGTACTGTCTGGTTCAGATCTGACTGTGGTGGTTGGATTTGAAACGTTTCACCTATTTAGGTGATTATAGACAGTGATACTTTTCTTAAGGGAATTAAAAAATATTTAGATAAAAACTTACATTATTAATGAACACTTTAAATGTAGAGCCTGTCACCAATTAAAATTGGTCTCTTGTTTACATTGAAGTGACACTGCATATAATTGCAGGCCATTCCTGTGTTGCACTAAGAGTAGGCAAGTGGTCTGTACTTCCTGAATCATCTGGACCAGGTCATGTTTAAATGGCAATTTATAGAATGTATAATGTTGCAAAGCTGTTGTTTAGAAGACATTAATACTTTTGTTAAAATATATACCTATCTAAAATGAAACATTTATCAAAATGTCTCTGTGCAACAATGGAAATAATCAAGAGTGCCATTTTATAGGTTTCTAAGGGTTTGGAAGATTTGGTCTTCTACAATATTATTCTCTTTCTGTTATTTGTATATACATAAATATATATTTTTAAATGAACAACTTTGTACATTACTTTACATAGATAATTCTGTGCACTCACTCTCCACCTGCGTTTTTACATCCTCAGAAAGACTGTCTTAGTGGTTTTCCCAACTGAAATGGACATAGGTCATTACAATGATGTGAGTAGGAGTGGCGCAAGTAAAAGCAATGCTTTCACATGAAATACTCCATCAAATAAAAAACCGTACATTTTTCTCACTTTTAATGAACAGTACTACGCTGCCGATCTAACAGTCCAAAGTTCCAGAGCTGGAATGACCAGGCCGTAGTAGCTGCGATCCGTGAACGCTCTGTCTTTTTGGGGGGTGGGGCAGGAGGTCAAATAGTGGAGAGTCCCAGGGCAAAAACTATGCCCTTTTACTAATCTGTTTCCTAGGAGTACCCAATGAGCCGTAAAATCTCAATTCACTACACTGGCGGTGGAAAAAACTATCTGAATGGGAGGCAAATTTTTCCTCCAAGCCAGAGGAGAAACCCCCTCTTCACTGCTAATATTGAATAAAATGAATGTAGAATTTAATAAAAGTGAAGAAGAAAAGCTCTTTTTAAGAAACGACTCTTTTCAGGGTTGAATTTTGAGTTATTTAGTGAATTGTGGTGCTATAATTTGGAATATGCCTAAATTGTAATCCTAGACCAGGTCATACTACTACTACTACTACTACTACTACTACTACTACTACTACTACTACTACTGAGCCTCTGACTTAAGTGTGCACACTGCTCATTCAAAACAGCACATCAGAGTAGGGATCGAATAGCTGGAATACTACGATGAACCAGTGTGTTACGTACCAGCAGTATCAGAAAATGTATGAACCAGAGAAATGGCATGCTAAAGAAGAAAGTTTTCTAACTCTCCTGCTATTTCCTGCCAATATTCAGTCAGGCTGTTATACTCGGTACGCAGCACTAATCCCATCTATCGGAGTTGCGCAGCAGCATAAGAGACAAAGAACATCACAACAAACAATGGTCAATGTAATGTTATTGTTGATCAATGTTATGGGCTTTCAATATTGTACGTCTTCACATTTAGCTTTCTTCCGACTCTGAAATACCACTCTTATCATAGTCGGTACGGTAACACTGAATGAAACATAAATGGTCGGAAATTGTATTCTCTATAACTTTTGTTATGTAGTACTTTTTGATAGGACCAATGACATTGATTTTTAACAAATTAAATTTTAGGTGCCTTCCCCTAAACTACAATTTCATCCAGGGTCAATACAATTGTTTATAACTTAGACCGTAGTTTCTTATTCCTCAACTCTATATACCGACTTTCATTAAATTCTGTTAACCCATTTTCTCGTGGCTGGGCGTTGATATGGACGTGGCAACAAAAATACAAATTCATGAATATCTGTGTTATCAAAGCCTGTATGGCAACAACGTATGACATAAATGATCGGAAATTTAATTCTATATAACTTTAGTTATGTAGGTAGTATTTATCCATAGGACCACTAATAATATAAATATTTGAGACCAGGCGAGTTCGCTGTGCTGTTAGAGCATGCAGCTGAGAGCTCGCAGCGGGGAGATAGTGGGTTCGAACCCCACTGTCGGCAGCCCTGAAGATGGTTTCCCATTTTCATTCCAGGCAAATACTGGGGCTGTACCTTAATCAAGGCCACGGCCGCTTCCTTCCCATTCCTTGGCCTTTCCTGTCCCATCATCGCCATAAGACCTCTCTGTGTTGGTGCAACGTAAAACAAATAAATATATATATATTTGAGAATTCAATTTTAGGCCACCTCCTAAACTACCATTTCACTCAGCGTGAGTAAAATGATTTTTAGCCTAGATTGTATTGGACCATCCCCGGACTTTACTTACCGTTTTTCATTAAATTCTCTTCAGTCGTTTTCTCGTGACGCGTGTACAGACAGACAGACAGACAGAAAAGTAATAAGTATATTTCCTCGTTACTATGGACATGTACTTTAAAGGTATGGTCAAATGTTCCACCTTTACAATACTAAAAGTTATTATTTAATTATTTAAATAACATTTAAAAATATAACGGAACATGTTTCATCTATCTTGTAGACATCATCAGCCGAAAAGTTTTAAGATCAAGCACAAAGGACAAGGACAAAAAACAACACATTAAAATAATTCGGATTGCCGAATGCGTCAGTTAAAATAGTGAAGAATGTGCTGGGATGTTCTGTGCATAACACTTGAATGCTGTTAAAAGTGAAATTAAAATATTGTACACATGAGATGATACAGTAAAATAGGCATTAAAGTTCTTCTTGACTTGATGGTGCTGTGTTGACATACAGTATTCCGATGTGTCGGTAAAAACTTGATAAGGAGCACAATGTTTCAGTAGAACAAAGACGATCGATAAACATTTGATAAACATGCGTGAGGATTCTGTAAAAAGATACTGAGATCGTCTTATGGGCGTGATGATGTTGACAATTCTTGTTAAGAAATTAGGCGGAATATCTGATCGTAATATCATATGTAGAATGTGCAGTGGAGGGCCCTAAAACGAGAATGACAGCTATTATTAACGTTAAAAGTAGGCAAGTTTTTAAAGTATCTTGTAATACAAAAGAAGAATGAATGAAAATAAAATGCGGCACATCTGATTACTTACGTTCTCGCCTACCCAAGAATGACTAGCTCGGCGTGGTATGGATGTTTGTGGCTAACTGGAGGCGAACTATGGAGGCCGTGCGTGATGGGAGCTGATATGAGGGGAGGGTAGGGGAAGGCTGGAACCAATAGGCAGGGAGCGACTGCGTGGAAGCTTGTTAGAAGGTTTGTCAAAATAGGGACTGTTGAGCAATGCCTCAAAAATGATGTTCACAGTTTCTGACATTTCATTCAAATTGTAAGCAGGATTGCATTTTTTGTCCATATTAATAAAAATGTTTTCTAAAATGTTGAGTAAATCGCCCTTGTTATGAAAATAAAGAATTGTTAAGTCCTGTTCTATGTAAGAGAAGGAATGATTGGACTCTGTTATATGAGTGCTCATGGCGGAGTACTTTTTGTGCCTGGCGGCGTTGACATGTTCTTTGTATCTAATTAAAAAGCTTCTTCCGGTTTGTCCGATATAGCTTGTGGAACATTGGTTGCAATTTAACTTATATACACCTGATTTGTTGTATTCATTCACAATGTTATTGATTTTATGGTGGTTATAAAACAAAATAAGTATTACTGTTGACTGTTTTAAAGGCAATATTGACATTATGTTTCTTAAGAATATTGGTGATTTCGTAAATCCTATTATTGGTGTAATTGAATGTGGAGTAGTTATCTGTTTTCCCACCTCAGTCATCCTTGAAGTACTTTTCCGTGGTTTCCCACTTCTCCTCCAGACAAATACCGAGCTCGATAGCTGCAGTTGCTTAAGTGCGGCCAGTATCCAGTATTTGGGAGATAGTAGGTTCGAACCCCACTGTCGGCAGCCCTGAAAATGGTTTTCCGTGGTTTCCCATTTTCACACCAGGCAAATGCTGGGGCTGTACCTTAATTAAGGCCACGGCCGCCTCCTTCCTACTCCTAGCCCTTCCCTGTCCCATTGTCGCCATAAGACCTATGTGTGTCGGTGCGACGTAAAGCAACTAGCAAAAAAAATCCTCCAGACAAATGCTGGGATTGTACCTAACTTAAGAACGCGGCTGCTTCCTTCCCTCTTCCTTGTCTATCCCTTCCAAATTTCCCATCCCCTCACAAGGCCCCTGTTCAACATAGCAGGTGAGGCCGCCTGGGCGAGGTACTGGTCCTCATCCCCAGTTTTATCCCCGATCCAAAGTCTCACACTCCAGGACAATACCCTTGATGCAGTAAAGGTGGGATCCCTCACCGAGTCCGAGAAAAAAACCAACCCTGGAGGGTAAATAGAAGAAGAAGAAGGCTCTTGGAAGTAAACCACAGAAATATCGGTCGACGCATCGTGTTAGATACCAATCGATGAGTGCTTTCATACCTTAATAAAAAATAACACATTCATCACTGTATGTTGTCCGGCTCCTCGGTCAGCATAGTGCTCCTCGGTTCAGAGGGTCCTGGGTTCGATTCCCGGCTGTGCCGGAGATTTTAACATTAAATGGTTCATTCCATTGGCTCCGGGACTTTGTGTTTGTACTGTCGCCAACATCCCTACAACTCGCACACCACTTACAACACTATCATCCACTAGAATAACACGCAGTTTCCTATACATGGCAGAAGCCGCCCACCCGCGTCGTAGGGTCTGCCTTTCAAGGGCTGCACCAGGCTAGAAATAGCCGTGCCGATGACCTTCGATGTTAGGCCCCTTAAAACAACAACAAACAAATAGCCGCACGAAATTATTATTATTATTATTGTTACGGAGATATCCGTGGTAGGTAGAGGTGAAAGAAGGTGCGGGTGTGAATGGGTTTCAAGCTACGAAATTATAGTGCATGTAAACTTAATTTAAAATTTAACAAGGTTATATTTTCTTTTCAAAAACAAAGCAATAACCGACATGGCAGGTACAATGTAGCAAAACAAGGGGAGTTACAATATTTACAGGTTTTGGGCTTCACGCCCTGACTTCAGCGATCAGCTCAGTTTTACCACAAACACAAGTTTTAACAGAGGGGCAGAAAACCCCATTCATCCCTAGGAGCCCCTGGCTCCGAATTACACAGAAAAGCCTCCACGAGGCATATGACACTCCATTTTCAAAAGAGCGATCCGCTCTCAAAATTTAAGCCTCTCAAAGGCCACACCAAACTCTACCTCCAAGCTGTCCTCTAAGGACGTATTCACAGGGGTAAAATACCCAACCTACGGAGGTCTATTACATGAAAAGAAGGTTGATTACATGACCTCTAAAATAACAATTTGAGAGGAGGCGAATTTGCACTCCTAATACACTTTGTTTTTAAAACCTAATCTGGCTCTGGGCCGCTAACGCAAGGGCTAATCCCATACTACAGAGGTGACTTAGAGAAGAACACTTTACATTACATAAACGAAGAATAGTTTGAGAAAGTAAGTTCACCTCAAAACAAATGTGAGTGGGAGTTCGAGAGGGTTAGCACTCTCTATCCCAATATGTAGCTTTACAAGAAAAAGATGAAAAGAGTAATTACATTTTAGGAAAAGGTTACATGATGGAAATGCTTCGAACCCGCCGCGAGTGTTAAACTGCCGACCTAGCAAGAACAGAAGTTATTAATAGGCCATTACCTGGTGTTGAACGGCTGAAGAAGAAAGAGGCGCTTCCCGCCTCCTGCTATGTACTTAATACACTGAAAGATGGAACAGAAATGGCCCCGAGACCCTAAAATCAGCAGTTTATATCCTCTCGCGGAAGATTCTAGGCGTTAGGGGAAAGAAAACACCCTCCCACAAAATTTTTATTGGCTAGGGAAAAGAAACCCCTACATAGAGGAAAAAGAAACACATTATTGGTGGAAAATTAATTAAAGAAATTCGGGATTGGCTAGATCCAAACTAAGGGGAAAAAGAGGGGTATACAGCCAACTTAAACAATGACAGAAAGAAATTTAACAAAGAGCAAACTCTTGAAATAAAAATTTCTCCAACAAAATAGTTCTTTGACTCCGCACTAGGTCGCACTATTGTTGATCTTCAGTAGTGTCCTCTAGAAGAGAAAGTTCACACTTCTTACTTCAAGCGAAACAAAAACACATCAAAAATGACACAGTTCACAAACTCAAAAATTTCCAGGTAGTGACATCTTCTGAGAAATTAGTAGATTAATAGTGTAGATAAAGTTCAACCTTCCTCCAGAAGAGGAGTTTCAACTGGCGCAACTTTTAAATAAACGGTGTAGAGGTGTACCGCCCGGTACAGACCTCCCCCCCCAAAAGTTCCTCCAGGGGTGACACATGAAATCAGTTTGAAACAAAGTCCAAGTAATGATGTTGATACGAAGATAGATAGCAGAAGCATTTACAAGATTTCTTAATTCAGTTTCAAAATGTTGTTGTTGCAGGTGAATGAAAGTCTTTATGTTTGTAGAATTTGAATTTCTGAAGATAAACTTTTAATACTTAAAGGTGAAGAAAAATTTTGCAATGTCCACCAAATATTGTTGTTGAATTCCCAAGAGTAGTTATTGCTTATGGTGACTGTCCATGTAGTTGATGTAGATTGAGTCGGATGGCCAGACGGGCCGTTGCAGCTTGCGTCCAACGGAGGCCGCTCGGACCCCTCAAGTACCCTGAGATACCGCTCGCCCGCACTATGAGGGGAGCAGAGGTGTTGAAGTACGCCGCGCCCGCGGTGAACAGATACAGGCTGCGGGCATGTAGCAGGTCGTGCGCCGCACATCAGCCTTGGCCGGGAGGAGAGCTCCGGCTCGCCGTGCACATGTCGTCCTCGCTGGAGAGGAGGGGGCCCATCCCCCTCCCCAGTCGCTGCACGGCGCTGCGCGGCTGCGGGGGCGCTGAAACATTAAAGCTAGGCGGCAGAATTGTGTTGGACTATCATCTTCTTTGAGGGTACAGGCTTGTGGAGAGGTTGAGGGGCCAGCGGCGTGTAGATATCCATGGCATTTACTATTATGAAGCCACAGTGTAAGGTGGAGCAGGAGACGGGAGCGTGGTAATGGCCGTGGCAGGAACAGGATGGCAGTTTAACGGGTCAGGGCAGGTTTTACACAAGGCTTACATCTAAAACCAAAATATTACAGAAGGGGCAGAATGCCTTAAAAGTGAAACTCAAAAAAAAATATAACCTTCATATCCTTTCAAAATAATATGAAGCAAGTTAACACAGAAATTACACCGGTTTCACCTGGGACAGGTGAACTCTAAATATCCTCTCGGTGGCTGGATTACTTAGCAATAAGGTAACCGGCGTAAGAAAATCGAGAATGATACAAGGCCCGTGAAATCTGGGGGCAAGCTTGCCCGCGGGAACAAAATTTTTGACCATAACCTGGTCACCTACCTTCAAAGTGGTGGGTCTCCGTCCACGATCATACCTTTTCCTAACCTTTTCATGAGATACTTTAAGATTAGCTTTAGCCTTCTTCCAAGGATCTTTAATGTTGTCCGGATCTATTGTCTCGGGCAGAATGTCACTCAGAGACCAGAGGTTAGAGAGCGGCGTGTTGGGAACAAACTTAAACATCAAAGAAGCTGGAGTAAACTTGTGTGATTCATGAACCGCCGAATTCAAAGCAAAAGCTAACCAATGCAGGGACGTGTCCCACCTAGAATGATCTTCATGATGATAGGCAATAAGTGCGGACCTGAGATTACGGTTAACCCGTTCAGCCAGAGATGGTTGAGGGTAATAAGCAGATGTAGTTACATGAGAGATGGACAAGTCAAAACAGAATTTACGAAACAGATTTGATGTAAAAGCTTTAGCATTATCAGATACAATGTATTGGCACGGACCAAAAGAAGCAAAAATAGAATTTAGGCAAGTAATGGTGGACTGAGCGGTAGCCAGCTTAGTCGGAAATAACCAAGAAAATCTAGTAAAGCCATCTACGCACACAAAGATGAACTTGTTAGCATTACCCTTTGACTGGGGGAAGGGTCCTACATAATCGATATACAGGCGTTCCATGGGGCGCGACGCTTGATGCGAAGACAAAAGGCCTACCTTGGTGGACATGGTGGGTTTACTAAGCAAACAAGATTTACAAGCTTTTACAAGTTCACGGATTTCACCGTCCATACCTTTCCAAATGAACATTTCACGAATTTTTTCACGGGTTTTAAAGATTCCAAGATGCCCTCCTAATGGGGTCTCATGATAATACTTGAAGATCATAGGCACAAGAACAGCTGGAACGACAACCTTCATCATCTTGTCATGCCTCGAAGGGCAACATAAAACACCATTCCTCAGAACATAAGGGACGACATGTTCCCCAGAAGAAAGGGTTTCCATTATCGGAGCCAGCGTCGGATCTTCACGTTGGTATTTCTCGATATCCCTAAAGAGCATGGGAGCATCTGTTAGGATGGCATTAACCTCAGATAGTATGGACTCGGAAGGTGATGAACTGTCGACAGGTTCATGGGTCTCGACGTCGTTAGAAAACATACGGCTGAGTCCATCAGCCACAACATTTTCGGTACCTCTGATATGCCTGACATCGAATTGGAAGGCGGAAATACGGATGGCCCAACGGGCTATACGACCAGTACGACGCGGTCTACCTAAGACCCAGCTTAAGGCTTGGTTATCTGTCTCCAGGTCGAATTTGACATGTTCCAGATAGAGACGGAACTTTTCTAAGGCGAATAAGACTGCCAACCCTTCGAGCTCATAGATGGAATACTTGGCTTCTTGAGCCGATAGAGTCCTAGATGCATAGGCGATGGGACGCCTCCCTAGTTCAGTCTCTTGAAGAAGGACTGCAGCTACAGCTGACGACGACGCGTCCGTTTGGACGATGAATTTCTTCGAGAAATCAGGCATAGCAAGTACAGGGGCATTACAGAGAGCTAATTTAAGATCTTCGAAAGCGGCTTGTTGAGAAGGTCCCCACTCGAATTTGATGCCTTTCCTACGAAGAAGGTTTAAGGGCGCCGCTCTATTAGCGAAGTTAGGAATAAACTTCCTGAAGAAATTCACCATACCAATGAATCTAGCGATACCTTTGATGTCCTTAGGAGGTTTAAAATCACGGATGGCCTGTGTTCTAGAATGATCGACAGCTACCCCATCGGGTGACACAATATGCCCTAGGAATGACATAGAGGGCTTAGCAAAGGCAACCTTGGACAACTTGACAGTTAACCGAGCCTTACGAAGGCGATTCAGAACTTCTCGCAGATGATCTAGATGTTCTTCAAAGGTTTCGGAAAATACGACGACATCATCCAAGTAGTGATATAAGTACTCAAATTTGATGTCGGAAAAGACCCTATCTAGTAGCCTAGTGAGCACAGCTGCCCCCGTGGGGAGCCCGAAAGGCACGCGGTTGTATTCGTATAAATTCCAGTCCGTGGCAAACGCTGTAAGATGTTTAGACTCTTTGGCTAGAGGAATTTGGTTGTAGGCCTGATTCAAATCCAAGATCGTGAAGAACTTGGCCTTACGAAACCATGAAAAACAAGAATGAAGGTCGGGAAGGGGCACAGATTGCAACACCACCTTCCGATTGAGAGCCCTGTAATCAATGACAGGCCTGAAGCCTCCTTGGGGTTTCGGGACTAGAAAAATAGGCGAAGAATACGCTGACTTAGAGGGCCTAATAATACCATCCTTCAACATCTGATCGATGATTTCTTTTAGAGCCTTCATTTTAGGTGGAGATAGCCTATAAGGTGGAGAACGGACAGGAATCGAATCCGTGACCTCAATTTTGTATTCAATAAGATCAGTAACACCAAGAGTATCAGTGAATACCTCTGGAAATGACTGACATAATTTACGAATACTATTAGCCTGCTCCTCAGGTAGATGTCTAAGGTCTAACAACATCTCATCCTGGGTAGGCGAAATAGAAGAACATGACACAGAATTACACTTTAATAGTGGTATTTTACAACTAGAAGCAAATTTGAATGTGCACGACCTAGACTGGAGATCGAGCACAAGACCAGTGTGAGAAATAAAGTCCGCTCCCAGTATGATGGGGCAAGACAAGTGCTTGGCCACAAACAATTTGATTTTCCATGTAAATTTAAAAACCCGAATTTTGACATGTAAGGAACCTAGAATTTCTAATGGAGATGAATTAGCCGAAACATATTTAACAGGAGATGAGTCATAGTCAGGGAGTTTACAAACAGCTTTCAATTTAGAATACCAATCAGCCGAAATAATGGAACAAACACTGCCTGAATCTAAGAGAGCTGTTATAGGCTCGTTATTTAACTCAATCTTAAGAAAAGGAACAGGTGCGGGGGTATCCGCCGCAATCCTAAGACACTATTTAGGGCATTCAAAAGATGAATTGGAAGGCTGGTCGTTCTCTGCATTTACAACCTGTTTACTAGGGGCTGAGTCTCGGGAAGATGGATTAGTCGGCTCAGCCGACGCCACTAGTCACTTTTTATTATTGGCATAGCTGAAATTTGCACCAGAAGTTGAGCAGGAGGGGGTGCTATTTGAGTTTGGGCAATTCTTGGCGATATGTGAGAAGGCCCCACACTTAAAACAGCCTTGTGATGACCCTGCTCCATTCCTTGTCCCACTTGACTTGGTCAGAGGACACTTATTCCGCAGATGGTCAGGCGACCCGCACGCATAACATTTACGGGGATTGACTGGTCGGCGAGGTGGAGGCCGAGTGTTGCTAAAGGAAGGCGGGGGTTCTTTCGCGACGCGCAAAGAATCGGCGTATCTAACTCCTTCCGCTGAGACTGCCAATGCTTCAAGTTCCGAGAAAGTTTGCGGGCACGCCGCGAAACACAAATATGACCTATAAGATGGTGAAATGCCTTCTACAATAGCCTGTACAATCTGATCTTCAGGAAAATGAAGGGCAAACACCCTAGTGTAAAACTTAATGTCCTGTATGAAATCAGCCAAGTTTTCATCCAAGCGCTGTACACGATAATAGTACTTCTGAATAAGGGAGGACCTGGCCCTAGCCGGGATGAAATTAGCTAGCAAATGGGCATGGAAATCCTCGATAGATGATTGCTCGGCAATGGCTCTTACGATTTTGTCAGATAGAACACCAATAGCATAAGGATAGATAATTTGCAAAATTTGACATGGGGAAAGAGAAAACACAAGGGCATGATCCTGAAATTCCACTAGAAATCTTAAAAATGAAATTACGTCACTGGTGGTGTTGACGGAAAACTTAGAGATACCTCTAAGCAACATTGCCAATGGATGAGGCAAGCTGCTAAACCCAGGTGACATAGTCATTAAAGGTTTCAATGGCAAAGAAGTTAATTCAGAGCGGATGTTACTCAATGACGCACGGCGTTCAGATTCGTTGTTCGATGGGGCAGAGATAGTTTGAGCAGCAACGGTTATCCTATTGACTTCTCCCTGAGGAGGCTCTTCCTCGTTACCTACATTCACCGTGGCGGGTTGATCAGTTTTGGGAGGAACTTCGCCGGTTAGCAATTGAGTGACCTTATTAGACAATTCAGAAATAGTTTCAAGGAGCGTATTAGCGTCCTTCCTCTGAACGTCATTCACCTTTAGAGACAACAGATCATTAACTCTATTTGCAAAGTGATACAGCCTGCCTTGCACACGCTTAATTTGATTAGGAGACGGATCGTTTTCATCAAAAAAGCTGACTACAGATGCTAGCCCAGTAATATTCTCGACAATCGTGGAAAGAGAGTCATCAATTTCTTTCTCTCCCAAGTTGGGGATGGAAATGGGCAAATCAAGGGACTCTCTAAGCTTGTTGGTGTCGATTGCAACCGTGCCTCCAGATTGCACATTTCTGATAGTTAACTCGTATATCAACTCCTCTTTGCGCAAGTAGTTAAGGAGGAGAACATCGCGAGGGCCGGGCATGATGACAGAACAATTTTGAAAAACTCAAAAAATTCCAGCAACTGAGAAAATTGTTAGAGTTCGAATCAAAGCAATGTTTAGCCGTCAAAAGGGGCTAAATTGAGACCCATTCAACCACGCTCTGCTACCACTTGTTACGGAGATATCCGTGGTAGGTAGAGGTGAAAGAAGGTGCGGGTGTGAATGGGTTTCAAGCTACGAAATTATAGTGCATGTAAACTTAATTTAAAATTTAACAAGGTTATATTTTCTTTTCAAAAACAAAGCAATAACCGACATGGCAGGTACAATGTAGCAAAACAAGGGGAGTTACAATATTTACAGGTTTTGGGCTTCACGCCCTGACTTCAGCGATCAGCTCAGTTTTACCACAAACACAAGTTTTAACAGAGGGGCAGAAAACCCCATTCATCCCTAGGAGCCCCTGGCTCCGAATTACACAGAAAAGCCTCCACGAGGCATATGACACTCCATTTTCAAAAGAGCGATCCGCTCTCAAAATTTAAGCCTCTCAAAGGCCACACCAAACTCTACCTCCAAGCTGTCCTCTAAGGACGTATTCACAGGGGTAAAATACCCAACCTACGGAGGTCTATTACATGAAAAGAAGGTTGATTACATGACCTCTAAAATAACAATTTGAGAGGAGGCGAATTTGCACTCCTAATACACTTTGTTTTTAAAACCTAATCTGGCTCTGGGCCGCTAACGCAAGGGCTAATCCCATACTACAGAGGTGACTTAGAGAAGAACACTTTACATTACATAAACGAAGAATAGTTTGAGAAAGTAAGTTCACCTCAAAACAAATGTGAGTGGGAGTTCGAGAGGGTTAGCACTCTCTATCCCAATATGTAGCTTTACAAGAAAAAGATGAAAAGAGTAATTACATTTTAGGAAAAGGTTACATGATGGAAATGCTTCGAACCCGCCGCGAGTGTTAAACTGCCGACCTAGCAAGAACAGAAGTTATTAATAGGCCATTACCTGGTGTTGAACGGCTGAAGAAGAAAGAGGCGCTTCCCGCCTCCTGCTATGTACTTAATACACTGAAAGATGGAACAGAAATGGCCCCGAGACCCTAAAATCAGCAGTTCATATCCTCTCGCGGAAGATTCTAGGCGTTAGGGGAAAGAAAACACCCTCCCACAAAATTTTTATTGGCTAGGGAAAAGAAACCCCTACATAGAGGAAAAAGAAACACATTATTGGTGGAAAATTAATTAAAGAAATTCGGGATTGGCTAGATCCAAACTAAGGGGAAAAAGAGGGGTATACAGCCAACTTAAACAATGACAGAAAGAAATTTAACAAAGAGCAAACTCTTGAAATAAAAATTTCTCCAACAAAATAGTTCTTTGACTCCGCACTAGGTCGCACTATTGTTGATCTTCAGTAGTGTCCTCTAGAAGAGAAAGTTCACACTTCTTACTTCAAGCGAAACAAAAACACATCAAAAATGACACAGTTCACAAACTCAAAAATTTCCAGGTAGTGACATCTTCTGAGAAATTAGTAGATTAATAGTGTAGATAAAGTTCAACCTTCCTCCAGAAGAGGAGTTTCAACTGGCGCAACTTTTAAATAAACGGTGTAGAGGTGTACCGCCCGGTACAATTATTATTATTAGTATTATCATCTTGTCTTTCTTTATTCAACCGTTTACTCTCCACATTTCAAAGTTGAAGCATCTTCGGGTAAAGGATGACAGGCACAAGACTCTTAGTTGCCAGTGTGCATTCATTTTGTTTCTTTCGAGGTAACCTACAGAGGAACTTTATATACGATGCGAGAGTAGTAAAAACACGACGTGACCTCGATTACTCTGTAAACTTGAGTTAAATTGCTTAATTAATTGTTGAAAGGCAAATTAGGAAAGAAAAAGATTACTAGGCCTACCATCTTATTAGCCCAGAGTTAACACACTCGGTTTTCTTAAACGATGGTGCAACGTTGTGTGTATGTTGGAAAGTGTCCAAACTTTTACATCTGGCGCAAAAATACCAAGTTTCATTTTCTTAGAAAAATGAAAGTAAAATATGTCAACTGCTCTTTTCTAGCAAAATTACGTTTATTCTTTCTAATCATTGAGTGTGGTCATTGCGAAAAATTACTTCCCAGGCGACTGCCTCTAATATGGAAACATTTACTCCTGCTTTTGTCTTCTGAGGAGACCATTTCGAATGTGAAATTGTAAAACGCCAGTCTTGCTTATAAGAGGTAGCGTTCCTGACCCTTAACCGGAGGTCCTGGGTTCGATTCTCGGCCAGGTCGGGTCTTTTTAACCTTTATCTGAGGGTGATTACAAGTGAGATAGGGACTCCAGTCTAGATAGTCAATAACAACTCCGTACTGACCCTGCGTTACCTCGCAGTCTGCAGGCCTGAGGTCTGAGCAGCGGTTGCTTGGTAGGCCAAGGCCATTCGGGGCTGTTGCACCATCAGGTTTGGGTTTGATTTTGGTATGTACCGTATTAAAATTATTGTTTCTGTTTCTTAAAATTATGGACATAAAACACTCTTTTCTATCCTTTAAATAACAGTTACTACCATCAACACATCAAAAAAAAACAAATGATGATAACGATGACATATTATTATTATTATTATTGTTCGACACCTTTGCTGAACAGTTAGCGTTTAGGCATTCGGTTCAGAGTGTCCTGGGTTCTATTCCCGGCCGGGTCAGGGATTTAATCGCATTTGATTATTTCTTCTGGCTACGGGACTGGCTATGTTTGTCCAACACTCTTCTCTTCATATTCAGACAATACACCAGACTACCAACCACGACAGAAAGACGCAATACTGGTTACGTCCCTCAACATAGGCTTCGTTTCAGGAAGGAAAATCGGCCGTTAAACAGGGCCAAATTTACATGCACGTCACAGTTCGTAACCCCACAGATGTGGGAAAAAGTGGTAGAAACTACTCGTGCGGTTTTTGGAGATGTCAAGTTGCCAG